>NC_135727.1:33192507-33373303 GCF_964656455.1 Halichoerus grypus | reverse complement strand
TGATTGCCCAAAGGAAAATGAAGGGGAGGTACCATCTTTTTTGTTTCTGTTACGTGTACGAAATGGTGCTAGGTGCTTTACATATGTTATGTTACTTTATTCTGACATGATTGGTATTTTTAAATGGATAACGTAACTAAGGCTCAAGGAGATTTGGCAACTTGCCCAAATTTTGATAGCTAGTGAGTGATGGGGTATGAATTTGAACACCCTTCACTCTGACACCGGAACTCCTACTCAAGCATTCTGCCTCCCCAAATACCCAGCTATTGGCTTTGCTGCCCTGGTACTTTCTGTGAAGATGTTTCAGTATTCAAGCTGCCAAAGATGATGCTATTTCAGGACAAGAGTTAAGTGGACTTTACTGAACGTGATCCCAGATAGAACTGTCTTGTTAGTACCTACAAGATAGCACTAAAGCGAAGTTACCGTATATTACCTGTGGATACATAACTACATTGTGTTGGGGTATGTGGAGGGGGGATGCAATATATTGCCATCATGATGCAAATAAGAATGCTGAATAAATGACCATATGCCTGGCCTGTGTTTCATTTCATCAGGAATAAATAGTAAGTGACAAATGGTGTATCTCATTTGAATCCCCCAAACTAAATGTCACACTTCATAGATGACACTCATTCAGAGACAATTTGTGAAAACAGGGCTGGTGCCTAAAAAGATACTTATTTCATGGGTCTAATTTTGTTTCAATGCCTTGGATGTTAGCAACAATTACAAACCCAGTAAAAATTTCTCAAAAACAGCTTCCATTTTTCTACCTGCAGGTTTTAATGTTCCCAGGTGGAAGATGTGGAGCCCACCCTGGATGATCATGAGCACCCCATCTGTTCATCTTCAACAATCGGGACGTGTGCTGTTGGCATGTCGTCCAGTCAACCAACGACTGCACTCACAGATTTTGTCTTTTCTTCCCATTCCTGCTACAGGAGGCAGGCAGAAGACAAAACAAAGCCATGAAAATTTCTAGTTGTGCTCAGAGAGGCAATTATTTATATGGAAACAAACAATTCCCCTAGTTCTTTCTGTCTTTTATCCACATTTGATTACTATATTCTTCAAAGCTGAGTGTGGGGGCTAGAGGATCTCGCTTTGAAACATACATTGTTTATTTCAGAGAGGAAAAGAAATATATGTCATGTGTGGAATGCTTGGGAATCTGAGTCATTGTAAACTGAAGCTAAAATCCCATGACACTTCCAGGCTAAGCCTCTGGTTGGGTAGCTGCTCTCCTGGCCTGCTCTCCTCTCCATCATGAATAGTCTCTTTAGACTTAGAAACATTTCAAGTGTTGCATTATGTGATGAGATTAATAGTAGTAGTAGTAGTAGTAGTAGTAGTAGTAACGATACTCTACTACAAAGCTGTTGGAAATTCACCTCAATATAGTAGAGAGGATGGCATTACTCTATTTTAGCTGAGCATTTAGGAATTATCTTTACAGGGGAAGACAGAGCTGAATGGGAAATAATTTAAAGAAGACAAGGAAGTCTCCTGAACAGCTATCAAAAATGAGGCTTGCCATCCAAAACAAAGAAACTTATTAATAAAAACTGAGGGTGTTTTCAGTAGGATGTGTTGTTGGGAGACACGAGCCTCTAGGGGGCACAACAAAGCCGCTGAGAATTATGCATAGCCTTTTTGAAATTCTAACTTCCCATAATTGATGCATGTGTGGATCCATGAATCCAGATCACAGATGTGTATAGTAGTGCTGTAGTAAGTTAGCGATCGAAGCCTATCATGTTTGAAAGTATTTTAAGGTAGGAAAATGGTGAGACTCACCAGCGCAAGAAAGTAAACAGTCTCAAATAACAGGAAAACAGTAAGAAGTTTATAAATTGTTAATCATTCAACAAATATTTATTAAGTACTTGATTTGGCATAGCACCGCACTAGTAATAAGGGCGGGGAGGGAAAACCTCAATTTCAGAAGAACAATCGGAGGACATTGTGATACGAAGCTTACCTGACACCAATTTTAGATGAAAAGGATCTAAAGACAAAAAGTAGTGCCTTGACAGAGTATCTGAAAGGTTGGTTCTGATTTCTATTTAAGAAAGTATTGATGAGCTGTTAACTGAAAGTAAAATTTGGGGTCGTTATAGTGTACTTCCTGCACCTCGCACTCAAGAATAACCCAAATCTGTAATCTCTTAGCTAAGATTTCTCAAGTGTTATTTTGAAAGTATTTTAGTTTGACCTAAGATGTGATATTTCAGGACAGAGCGAAGCTCTTAGCTACCTAGCTTTCATAAATATCAGTCTTGTAAGGACCATGGTCCCTGGTGAGAATCTGATGAGAACTATGGATGTTCTTCTGAGAAAATTATACATTTTCCACACATATTTTAATTTTCATAAGTTATTCCAGAAATTTCAAGACTCTTTCAGTCTGTCCACGGACCTTCTAAGAGTACCTGAACTTCCTAAGAGAAGATCCACTTTATCAGAGGATATTCCAGAGCTCATGATGTACAGATATTAGTTCGGGGACTCAGGGAATCTGCCCACTTAGAAGTTCTTGCATGGATAGAGAGATCTTTTAGTCTTTTCAGGAGGGTAGAACTTGCTGATTTCCAAGCAGCCCTAGGCTCAGAAGGTTAGAATAACTGATTAGTGAGACATATCTTCCAAGATGGGGAGCACAGGCCCACAGATGGCTCCAATGCGATTTCAACTCATGTTTAAGCATCTTGATGTACGGAGAAGTTTTTTGTAGGAAGTTCTGTGATGACTATAAGGTAGCATGGACCCATGTTGGACAGTCACTGAGAGAGGGGGACTTCTTCCAAAAGGTATCTAGGATCTAGGACTTCCTAGAGCAACCAGACTCTGTTATGTCTTATTCCAGGAAAGAACATCCCCCAGAGACATAAGAAAGTAGAATATATACAGGACCCCTGAAGGGATAGAATATCCTCTATTTGGACGAAGTTGGTTAAGTAAGTAGGATGAAGATAATGCCCTGAATATGTAGGACCCCTGAAGGAATAGATTATTCCTTATGTGGATGAAGTTGGTTTATAACATGCTAAGGTTGAAGTGTCTGTAGATTATCAGAAGGACAGTTGAAAATATGAATCTGGACTGGAAATACAGGTTGGGGTTGTATATACAGGTTTGTGAGTCACTCATTATTTAATTACCTTTCCCCACTTCACCATTTCTCCTTTCTTTCCTATTCTTGTTAATGATATCACTATTGATCTGTTGGTCCAAACTGAAAACCTGAAAATATTGTAACACTTTCTCTTCAATCATCTTACACTTCTACCACTTTTGAAGGATCGCTGGTTGCTCTACATTTGGGCCATTACTTTAGTTCAGGCCATCACCAGTCCGGCTGTTATAATAGCTCCCCTCACTGATCTATGAATCAAACTCTCTCCTCTACAAGTCAGCCTCACCATGACAGAGTTATCTTCTTAAAATTAATCTGTGTCATTCCCTTACATAGGGCTGTTGTTTTGATGAAGGGCAGTACTGCACAATCCACCTAAAGTAAAGAATTCTGAGGTCAAATAACTTTAGGAATTCTGCACATTATGTTTTCTTCTAAGAGATTCATATATTATTATATTCAAGGCTCTGAGGAGTCCTTCTCTTGCCATTTGATACAGCATTTTCCCACATGTATTTGCTCATGGAATTTTTTTCACAGGATGTTTATTAAAACCCTCTCAAGTTAGTGTTACCTGAAACACATTTTGGGGAATGCTCTCCTATGGGTTAAAACACGAAACAGCTTGGAATATGAAACCACTTGAAATTTGATCCCCTTATATTGCTACAGACATTTTTAAACCACTTACTGCCCCATTCCTTGCATCCTTACTTCGACTACATCAAACTTCTTGCCATTTCTTCATACTCCAGGTTATTTTGTTTATTTTCCTTTTACTGCATACATTACAGTAGCAATTGTGAAAATAAATGAAATCATGAGTATTGATTTGGTTTCCCCATCCCCTATTCATCTACCTAAAGTTGAAGATGCAAAGAAAGAAAGATGAGGCATTGAAGAAGTTGAAATTGCGGGGAAAAAAGAATGAGGACTACACAGTGGAATTTCTGTTTACTTGTTCTGAAGGAAAGATGGAAGGAAAGATAATAGAAAAATAGACTTTTTTGGGGGGAAAACTTACGTTTAAAAATTTTGACAAACATTTCTTCAATGCCTACTATGTGCTGAGCCTAATGCTAGACACACAAAAATCTTATAATGCATGTTTTAATCCCATTTTAAAGCTCCGTGAGCAAAAGCAAGTACTAACTAACTTCAAATGCAGATCTGTTTGACTTTTTCCATGGCTATGCACAAAAGGGAATCAGAAAAATAAATAATAGGGGAAACATTATGGATTAGCATATTGCTAGCAATAATAATAATAAATATATAATAATAATAATAAAACAAGTTGATAACATTTATTGAGTGCTTACTATGAATTAGGCCTTAATCTAAGAGATGAGGCTAAAGAAGTTATTTCCTTTCTCTTTGTTATTTCTGGTTTCCACCAGCAGAGTGCACATTGTTATCAATGTCACAATTCATCAGGGACTCCATTGAGACTTTATAAGCAAAAGGTAAGTGAAGTACTTACCATTGAAAAAGGGAGTTTAGAAATTATAAACACAGATTTTCTTTTTACTTTACTTGGTGAACATGTCTAAAATGACTGTCTCAAAATAAGAGATATCAGCAAGTAATGTGGAATTTCAAGTGAGGAAAACATTCTTCAAAAAGAGACGTCTTGAAAAACAGCAGTAGACAATATATGCATAAAGAAATATTTCATGAGAAGATTAGGAATAACTGAAAGTTCACAATTATAAAGTATAATGAAATGTAGAGCAAATTATCAGTTGAAGCTAGAATAAAAGTTGTGAGATTTAAATCACTCACTTGAGGTAAAAAGTGGGGCAAATGGGAAAAGAAGAAACAGCTGGGGCACCTGGGTGGCTCAGTCGGTTAAGAGTCTGACTCTTGGTTGTGGCTCAGGTCATGATCTCAGGGTCGTGAGATCGAGCCCCATGTCAGGCTCCATGCTCAGTGGGGAGTCTGCTTGAGATTCTCTCTCTATGTGTCCCTCTGCCCCTCCCCCAGCTCTCTCTCTCTCAAAATAAATAAATAAAATCTTTTTTAAAAAAGAAGAGACACCTGATCTCTAATTGTACAGTTGCAGAAAACTCTTAAACCATACATACGAATGCATTGGGAAAGTGTATTTATATACACAGGTGGGAAAATAATTCCAAAGGGGATGGGGTGAGGAAGGAGGAGGCAGAAGGATAAGGATGAAATTATTTGGGTATCATACAAAGACCCCATGGACTAATGGAAATACTGGAATGTACAGAAGATTAAAGTTGTAGCTAAAACTTTTACCTTGAAGATGAAGTGGTATTAGAGAGAAGGGATAAAAGAAAATAGGTGGAACAAATTTACACTTCTGGTGATGACACAGACTCTGGTCCAGACTTATCCTGCTTCTGTAAACAAATAGAAGACTAGAGAAAATATATGAATTAATCATTTTCATATACTGAGGAATATGCAGTATGGGACAGTGGGCCTCAAAAGAAGGAAAACAAACAAGGTGAGCCTTTCTGCCTGAATGTACTTTCCTCACGCTGTGTATGTGTGTGGGGGGGGGTCTCCTAAACAGAGCAGGGCATCATCTTGCTGAGTTGAAGAGACAGGGATTAGAGTTTGGAGATGCTGATCTGACTAATTTGCAAGGCAGAGTGCTGGAGAAGAGGGAGCCACACAGCAAACAAAGCTCTCGGGGTGCCTGGGTGGCTCAGTTGTTAAGCGTCTGCCTTCGGCTCAGGTCATGATCCCAGGGTCCTGGGATCGAGCCCCGCATCGGGCTCCCTGCTCCGCGGGAAGCCTGCTTCTCCGTCTCCCACTCCCCCTGCTTGTGTTCCCTCTTTTGCTGTGTCTCTCTCTGTCAAATAAATAAATAAAATCTTAAAAAAAAAAAAGGAAAACAAGCTCTCAAGATCCTCATTGGTGGTCTCCTGGAGTCTTTGGCAGAATACCTGTACTCAGAATATATAAAGAACTTTCAAAACACAGTAATAAGAAAATGAGCAATTTGATTTTTAAAAAAGAATCAAACATTTGAGCAGACACACTAGGAAAGAAGATATACAGATGACAACCACATAAAAGGGTGCTCAACTTCATTATTCATTGGGGAAATGCAAAATAAAACCCAAATGAGTTGTCACTGCACATGTATTAGCATGGTTGACCATACCAAGTGGTGAAGATGTAGAGAAAGTAAAATTCTCAAATACTTCCTGTGGAAATGGAAAATGATACAACCACTTTTGAAGATTGTTTGGCAGTTTCTTAAAAAGGTAATTATACACATACCTAATATCCAGCCATACCAATCCAAGAGAAACAAAAGTGTATATCCACACAAAAACATGTACACTAATGTTCATAACAGTGTTATTTTTGATAGTCAGAAGCTGGAAACAACCTAATTGTCCATGAACAGGGAATGGACATACAGTTTGTGGTATATCAATACAATGGAATATTATTTGGCCATAAAAGAAATGCATTATCAATATATGCAGTAATATGGATGAATAAATATGCATACTGAGTAAAAGAAGCCAAACAAAAAGTACATATTTTATGAATCTATTTATATAAAATTATAAAAATGCAAGCTAATCAATAGTAATAGAAAATGGATCAGCTGTAGCTTGAGGATGAGAAGGACCAGGGAAAGACATGAAGGTAGAATCACAGAAGTGAACATAGAAACATTTTCAGGTAGCATTTGTGATTGTGGTGATGGTTTCACAAATATATACATATATCAAAATGTACCATTTTTTATAATTTAAATATGTATACTTGTTGTATATCAATTATACCTCAATTGAAAAGGCGTAAAGTAACAAAGAAAAAAGACATTAGAATAAGTGAAGCCTCAGAATGATATATCTCATGAATATAGGTGTAAAAATTCTTATAGGATATTATCAAGTAGAATCTAGCCATATGTAAGGATAATGTATCATAGTCAAGTGGAATTTACCCCCAGGAATTCTAGGTTAGTTTTTCATTGGAAAAATAATCAACTTAACTTTTAAACAACCAATGGGTTGAAGAACAAATCACAAGTTAAATTAGAAAATACATTGAGAAAAATGAAAATGAAAACACAACATACCCAAACTCATGAGATGTAGTGAAAGCAGTTTCCAGAAGAAAATTTATGACTATAAATGTTAACATTAAATAAAAGAAGAAAGTTCTCAAATCAGTAACTTAAACTCAAAGCTATAAAAGGAAGGAAATAATAAAATTTAGAACACAGATAAATAAAATAGTGAATGAAAAACAACATAAAAATAAATAAAGCAGGGACGCCTGGGTGGCTCAGTTGGTCAAGTGTCTGCCTTCGGCTCAGGTCATGATCCCAGAGTCCTGGGATGGAGCCCCATGTCGGGCTCCCCGCTCAGCAGGGAGCCTGCTTCTCCCTCTCCCTCTGCCTGCCTCTCTGCCTACTTGTGCTCTCTATCTCTCTGTCAAATAAATAAATAAAATCTTTAAAAAAAAAAATAAAACCAACAGTTGGTTCTTGGAAAAGATCAAGAATATTGACAAACTTTTAACTAAAATGACAAAGAACAAAAGAGAGAAGATTCAAATTAACTAAAATCAGAAAGTGAGAAAATTACTATTGATACTATAAACAAATGTATGCCAACAAATTGGATGATGTAAATGAAATGGACACATTTCTAGGAACATGCAACCTACCGAGACTAACTCATAAAGAAATAAAAAATATGAATATATCTATAATTAGTAAAGAGATGGATTAGGAATCAAGTGTTCCAAAAAAGGCCCTGGACTAGTGGCTTCACTAGTGAATTCTACCAAATATTTAAAGAATTAACACCAAAATCCTTCTCAAAAGTTTCCAAAAATTTGAAGATGAGGGAACACTTCCTAAACTCATCTTATGAGGTCAGCATTATGCTGATATTAAAGCCAGACAAATACATTATAAAAAAACCCTACAGACCAATATCCTTTATGAATATTGATGCAAAAATCCTTAACAAAATACTAGCAAAGCAAATTCAACAGCACATTTAAAGGATTATACAACATGGGATTCTCTCTATGGGGTGCTTGGGTGGTTCAGTCATTTGAGCATCCGGCTCTTGATTTCATCTCAGGTCATGATCTCAGGGTCGTGAGATTAAGCTCCATGTAAGACTCCATGCTGGACGTGGAGCCTGCTTGAGATTCTCTCCCTCCCTCTCCCTGTTCCCCCTACTCTGAAAAAAATAAGAAAAATAAAGGATTACGCAAGATGACCAAGTGGTATTTTTAGGACATAAGTATGGTTCAACATACAAAAATCAATGAATGTGACATGCCACATTAACAGAAGGAAGGAAATGGGACGCCTGGGTGGCTCAGTTGGTTAAGCAGCTGCCTTTGGCTCAGGTCATGATCCTAGGGTCCTGGGATCGAGCCCCACGTCAGGCTACCTGCTCAGAGGAGAGCCTGCTTCTCCCTCTCCCTCTCCCTGCAGTTCCCCCTGCTTGTGCGTTCTCTCTCTCTGACAAATAAATAAATAAAATCTTAAAAAAAATAAAGAAGGAAGGAAAGAAAACCCCACAAGATCATCTCAATCAATGTAGAAAAAGCCTTTGAGAAAATTCAACATCCTTTTATAATTAAAAAAAGCTGAACAAACTAGGAACAGATAAAATATACCTCCTCGTAATAAAGACAATATATAAAAAACTCCACAGCTGACGTCATACTCAATGGTGAAAGACTAAAAGATCTTCCTCTAAGATCTGGAACAAGGCAAGGATGCTTGCTTCCACAACTTCTTGTCAACATTGTATTGGAAGTTCTAGCCAGAGCAAAAGAAAGACATAAAAGTCATCCAAATTGGAAATGAAGAAGTCAAATTATATCTGTTTATAGATGACATGATCTTATATGAAGAAAAACCTAATGAGTCCACATACAAAAAAACCGTAGAACTAATAAACAATTTCAGAAAAACCGAGTATACAAAACGCAAAAAATCGGTGGCATTTTTATACATTAACAATCAATGAGTAATCTGAAGAGGAAATTTAAAAACAATTTCATTTACAATAGCATAAAAAAATCAAATCCTTAGGAATGAACTTAAGCAAGATGGTGAAAGACTTGTACAATGAAATGTACAAAATGTTGCTGGAAGAAATTAAAGAAGGCACAAATAAGTGGAAAGACATCATATCGTTAAGACTTCATTAGTACCCAAATTGCTCTACAGATTCAATGCAATCCCTACCAGATTTGCAACAATGTTTTGTTTTTTTTTGCAAAAATGAAAAAAATCCATCTTAGAATTTATGTAGAATCTCAAGGGAGCCAAAATAGCCAAAATAATCTTAAAAGAAAACAAGTTGGAGGTCTCATATTTTCTGATTTTGAAATATACTACATGGCCACAGTAACCAAAACAGCGTGGTACTGGTATAAAATACAGAATACAGACCAATGGATTAGACTAAGAAGCCCAGAAATAAATGTTCACATATATGGTCAAACGATTTTTGACAAAAATTTCAAGACCACTCAATAGAGAAAGGACAATTGTTTCACAACACTGATGGGAAAATTGGTTAGCCATGTGAAAAAAAGAGCTTGGAACCTTACCTTGTACCATATATAAAAATTAATTCACAATGGATTGAAGATCTAAATTTAACAGGTAAAACTATATAACTCCTTGAAGAAAACATAGGGAAATGCTTTAAAACATTGGATTTGGCAGTGATTTCTTGGATATGACACCAAAAGCATAGGTAACAGAACAACACATAGATAAATTGGACTTCATCAAAATTAAGACTTTTGTGCATCAAAGGACATTATCAACAAAGTGAAAAGACAACTCACGGAATGCGAGGAAGTATTTGCAAATCATATGTCTGATAAGGGATTAATATCAGTATAAAGAAGTCTTACAACTAAGCAACAGAAAGCCAAACAACCCAATTTAAAAGTGGGAAAGCACTTGAGCAGTCATTTTTCCAAAGATATGCAGATGACCAAAAAAGTCCATGAAAAAATGCTCAGCATCACTAATACCGGGGAAATGCAAATCAAAACCCTAAGACACCACTTCTCACCCATTAGGATGGCTATTGTCATAAAAATAGAACACAAGTGTTGGTGAGGATGTGGTGAAATTAGAATGCTTGTGCATTGGCGGGAGTGTGAAATGGTGCAGCCATTGTGGAAAACAGTATTGTGCTTATTCCTCAAAAAAATTAAAAATAAAATTACCATACAATTAAGCAATTTCACTTCTGAGTATATGCCCAAAAGACTTGAAAGCAGAGATTCAAATAGATATTTGTATACGCGTGTTCATAGTAACATTATTCACAATAGCCAGAAGATGGAAACAATGGAAATGTTTACCAATAGATGAATGGAGAAACAAAATGTGGTATATACATATGATGGAATATTATTCAGTTTTAAAAAGGGCAGGAAATTTTGACAAATGCTACAAAATGGATTGAACCTTGAAGGCATTATGCTATGTGAAACAAGCCAGGCACAAAAGGATAAATATTTTATGATTCTACATATGAGGTGCCTACAATAGTCAAATTCGAAGAGACATGAAGTAGAATAGTGGTTGCTAGGGATTAGGTAGAGGAAGAGTGGGCAGTTAATGCTGAACGGGTACAGAATTTTAGCTTGTGAAGATGAAAAAGTTCTGAATGTGGATGGTCATGACGGTTGAACAACAATGTGAATATACTTAACGTCATTAAATTGTACAGTTAAAAATGTTCAAAATGGTAAATTTTATGTTATATGTCTTTTACCAGAATAAAAAAAAATCAATTCAGTCTACCATATGAAACTAATCAAAGAGTAAAAACTCATTGTGTTCAGAAAAGGTGCAGAATAAGCATTTCACAAAATTCAGTACACATTCATGATAAATACTCTCTGTTGTTTAGGAATAGAAGGGATCTTCTTCCAGAAGATAAAAAGCATTTGAAGCAAAATAAGACAAAACAAAAAAACAACGCCAACCACTTTAGCTAACATCTTGCGTAATCTTGAAAGGCTGAATGCCTTTTCCCTCTAAGACTGGAAGCAAGGCAAGTATGTGTACCCTCACTATTCCTATTTAATATTGTACTTGATGGCCTAGCCAGTGCAATAAGGCCAGAAAAACAAAAGACATAAAATTAAAAACAAAAAGTATACTCATTATTTACAGAAAACAGGATTGCATACATAGAAACTCCCATAGAAGAGATATATTTTAAAACCCTCCTGAAATCCTAAGTAAATTTAACAAGAGTGTTGAATATGAGGCCAACAGAAAAAAATCAATTGTATTTCTATATACTAGAAATAAACAATTGAAAAATGAAATTTCAAATAACCATTTACAATAGCATAAAAACATGATACATATAAGATAAATTCAGCAAAACATGTTCTAGATCTCTACACTGAAAACAGTATTGAAATAAATTATTTTTTAAAAACCCTAAAGGAATGGAACTATATACTGTATTCATATATGGTAGAGTATCAGACATATAAATACAGAGAACAAACTGTTGGTTGCCAGAGGGGACAGGGGGGTCGGGGGCTGGGCAATATGGGTGAAGGGAAGTGGGAGACACGGGCTTCCAGTTACGGAATGAATAAATCATGGGGACAGTAGGCACAGCATAAAGAATACAGTCAATGATATTGTTATAATGATGTAATGGGACAGATGGGAGCTACATTTGTGGTGAGCAGAACATAAGGTATAAAACTTGTCAAATCACTGAGTTGTATACCTGAAACTAACGTTAACGTTGTGTGTCAACTATACTCAAAAAATAAAATAAAATAAAGCTGCTATAAACATAAAAGACAAAGAGGTAGTCTGTCAATGGTCAGTAACAGACCAGAAACAAAATATTTGCCACATATATATCCTAAATTGGGATCGTACTCAGAACATACTGAAACCTTTTCTAGCTACAGATTATCCAGCTTTCATGGAGTTTTAGGTGTGGGGGCTGATGTTACCTATCCCCCTGTGAACCAGAGTAGAATCTCCCCACCAGCTTTTCAGTGTTCTCTTTATAAAGCAATGGCAGAGGGGCACCTGGGTGGCTCAGTTGGTTGGGTGACTGCCTTCGGCTCAGGTCATGATCCTGGAGTCCCTGGATCGAGTCCCGCATCGGGCTCCCTGCTCGACAGGGAGTCTGCTTCTCCCTCTGACCCTCCCCCCTCTCATGTGCTTTCTCTCTCTCTCTCTCTCTCAAATAAATAAATAAAATCTTTAAAAAAAAAATAAAATAAAGCAATGGCAGAGTCCCCGAGAGAGGTGTAGTTGTCAGCTAGTTTCTGCATCATGTTCATTTGAAAATCCTGTCATCGTCTTTAGGCTTACTTCTAAAAATCAGGCTTTGCTCTATTCAACTGATTTCTAGAATGTGTACAGAGATTCTTTGGAAGAGGGCAAGATTTTAGAAGAGGGTTGTTTTCTCCTCTCTACGAAGCTTGCATTTGCAAAGCTCCCCACTTAACATCCTTCCAACTTTCCAAAACCAAAGTCTACAATTCCAAATAAAACTGTGGAATTCAGGTTTATAAATACCTCTTTTGCCACAAAAGATTTGATGCTGGAGGAAAGGCAGATGTTTTCTCACACATAATTTGTAAGTTTTAATCTTTGTTCTAGGCGTCAGATCTGGTTTCTATTGGTGCAGCTGATAGACTCACTCATTAGGATAAATGCCCTACTCAATCTTAGGTTTCTTCCATAAATGTTTGTGTTCTGACTGATACATTTTTACATTGTTTAGGGACCGGCAATCAGAATATTGATTGAAAATAAGATAACAAGCTATCCTGGAATTAAAATTAAAAAATAAAATAGCATACACTCATCTCAGATGGAAGAAGCAGTATAGTAGACATTTTGGACTTCTCTGTTAGTGTCAGTCTGGGGCCATGGACTGGCCAGAGGGGTTAAGCTTCATGATTTAGCAAAGTAGAAGCGATTTACAAAATATTCCCTAAACTGAGTAGGTTGCAAAAACTCAGATGGGGTGGGGAGGGAAGGGGGAGGGAAAAGGGGAGGGAGACGGGGGGGAGAGAGAGAGAGGCTTGAGTGGAATCCAGAGACTTGCTAAGGTAGGACAAGATGTGATCTAGAGTCCGGAAGGACACATTGATTGTTATAATAGCTGCTACTTCCTGAGTGCCTTCAGTGTGGCAAGAACATTAATCTGAAGAATGAGGTATTATTATCCCCAGAGAATCAATGAGGAAATTGAAGCATAGAGAGGTTAGATACCTTATCCAGGACGGTGTAGTTGCTAAGTGGTAGATCTGGAAGCTGAACCTCATCATTCTTCCTTTAAAGCTATTTTACCTTGGGGCGCCTGTGTGGCTCAGTTGATTTCAGCTCAGGTTATGATCTCAGGGTCGTGAGATCGAGCTCTGCCTCCGGCTCCACGCTCTCTCTCTGCTCCTTCCCCTGTGCGTGTGCTCACGCTCTCGCTCTCTCCCTCTCAAATAAATAAATAAAATTTTAAAGAAAGGCTGTTTTGTCACCTCCCATAATACAGACTATTTGTGAATTTTGATCCGGTCAGACAAACTGTTTTTTCTCTGAACTATTTTATATTACTTTCTGGATGTAGGTGGCCCTGGGAGTGCTGGTATCAGTCTGACTCTCAAGGATGCCAAAGGTTTCCAGGTAATTCCTGATCTGGATGAGGCAGGGATAGAAATTTTGCGATTATCTCATGGTGAAGCTCTGTTTGCTTTTATTAGGAATGTACGGACACATTCCTGTCAGCAGACAGCTTCAGTGTTTAATATAAATACCTAGGTTTCTATTCATGTTTTGTTGGCTGGAGCAAGGGCTGAATTGTTCAGTTCGAATGAGTTGTTCGTGTTCAGTGTTCAAAAAAAAAAATGCAGATATATTAGTTTACAAAACTGACACCTCAAGTGCCAATAGAATCTTGGAGTTGAAAGAGACCTCAAGAAAGAAAGATGAGCCATTTAGGCCTTGCATCCCAGCTTCAAGGTACAGGAATTGTTAACGGGGATTGAATATCGCTCCTATGTTCTGTGAAAAGTTCTTTATATTTAAATGATTCTTATTATTTAGGAAAGCCTGAACTAGATAGGATCAAAAGAGATTGTCCAATAAGGTTATTTCATTTTACAGATGAGAAAACTGAAGCCACACCCATTGTTGAATTATGCAACAGGCCTTTTCCTTCTGGGTATAATACTGGCAGATTTTTAGATGAAAATCGTGTCAAGGAAATTTTAATTCTAGCCCATGACGTCTGAGAAAAGTGTTCCCTCTCTGCTTCTCCTAAGGGGAGGCTGGGGTTAGAGCAAGGGAACGTGAGCGTGTACGTATGTCCTTGGACATGCACGTGCACATTGGAGGTTGCAAAACTCTAACTGCTACTGGCTTTGATAAAGAAATGCCATGGACTTGAGCATTTCCCTTAGATTGAAAATGACTCCCTGCCAAGAAAGGCTCGCTGCAAGTTTTTGGCTGGTGGCAAATGCGAGATAGGATCATTCTTGTTCCAGAGCCACCAACAAGGCGTACCAGTCATGGTTACTAACCCACACTCCAGGGGTGAGGAGGTTGGAATTCTTTCACATGGACTGATCCTGGGTTTGCCTAGAAGCAAATACACGCTTCCAAATACCTTCCACATCTGGATCCCACACTGTGAGACTTGGCAGTCGGATCGCTTTAAAAATGTTGCAGCATTGTTAGATAACCTGCCAGGATATGTTGAAATGGTACATAGTTTGGAATATTCCACATATGGGTAAGTATATAAGTCCTTAAATGCTGTTTTTCTTGTCTTTAATCTGGCAAAGAAGTGTAAACATACAATCAGAAAACTGTAGCAACATGGTTCATATTTAGCATATTTATTCATCTTTGTTTTAATTATATTTTCTGGGAAAGTACTATTTGAAAGATATATTGTTTAATGTAATAGCCAAGTCGCCCGGAAAGACTTGTATATAGAGAGATCTCTAATGCAACATATTTTCAGTGGGTACATCTCTTTACATAATTTCAATTATATTTTTCACTGGGAGTTGCTTTGGTTCAGTGGTTGTAAAAGTCTGAAACACTGTGTTAAGAAAGATTCCGAAGTTTCATCAGGGTTCTAAGTGGGAAAGAGAACCCTGAGTTATTAGTGATTTGGACATTAGTGTAAAAAGTGAAAGCAATAAAAAAATGCCAATTATGTAATATACTGGATACATTTATTTTTTTCTAATTTTTTTGTTTTTGTGAATAAGATATATTAACATGATAAACCATGAAAACAGCACAGAAGAATACATGAGAAATTATTTTCCCTTCCATTCTTCTTACTCAATCCCCAAGTGCCACTACTTAGAAGCAACGATTGTTGCAATTTCTTTCAGAGACATTCTATATTTTTAAAAGCATTTTTGTATAAATATCTACCTTTTATTTTTGTTTTTAAAATTAAAAAAAGCTACCTTTTGTAGTAATTGTAGCATAATATAATACATATAATTGTGCAAGACTGTTGAATACATGTATTTTTTAAATGTCAAATTTTATGTTATATATATTTTACCAAAATTAAAAATAATAACAATATAACATACCCAAAAACATTGAATTGTTCACTTGAATAGATAAATTACATGGTATGCAATCTATTAATATGGTTGGATTAATTTCTCCCATATTTGTTTTGTTTTCTGTTAGTTGCCTTTGTTCCTTGTTTCTGTTTTTGTCTTCCACTCTTTTTCTGTGTAGCTCTAATTAAGCATTTTGTATGATTCCATTTTTCTCTCCTTTCTTAGCGTATCAGTTATACTTCTTTTTAAAAAAATTTTGTTTATTTAAGAGAGAGAGAGTGAGTGTGTGAGCAGGGGGGAGGAGCAGAGGGAGAGGGAAAAGCAGACTCCCAGCCAAGCAGGGAGCCCAAAGTGGGGCTCGATCCCAGGACGCCGGGATGATGACCTGAGCCGAAGGCAGACGCTCAACTGACTGAGTCACCCAGGTGCCCCAGTTATACTTCTTTCTTTACTTTTTTTTAGTGGTTACCCAAGAGTTTGTCATATACACTTACACCTAATCCAAGTCCACTTTCAAATCATACTATACCACTTCATGGGTAGGGCATGCACCTTGTAATAACAAAATAACCCAATTCCTCCCTCCTCTCCCTTACATAATTGCTGTCATTTATTTTGCTTATACATAAACATATATAATCTAATACATTGTTGCTATTATTATCTCGAATAAGCTATTATCTATTAGATCAATTAAGAATAAAAAAGTTTTTATTTTAGCATCAATTATTCCTTCTCCAGTGCTTTTGCTTTTTTATGTAGATCTGAATTTCTGACATATCACTTTCCCTCTCGATGAACTTATAACATTTTTGCAAGGCTGGTTTTCTGGCAAGAAATTCCTTCAGTTTGGCTTGTCTGAGACAGTCCTCATTTCTAGTTCATTTTTGAAGGGTAATTTTGCAGGGTACAGAATTCTAGGTTGGTGGTTTGTTTTCTCTCAACACTTTATTTATTTATTTATTTATTTATTTATTTATTTATTTGACAGAGAGAGAGAGACAGCGAGAGAGGGAACACAAGCAGGGGGAGAGGGAGAGGGAGAAACAGGCTTCCCACGGAGCAGGGAGCCCGATATGGGGCTCGATCCCAGGACCCTGGGATCATGACCTGAGCCCAAGGCAGACGCTTAATGACTGAGCCACCAAGGCGCCCCTTTCTCAACACTTTAAATACTTCATTCCACTCTCTTCTTATTCGTATGGCTCTGAGAAATCAGACATAATACTTATTTTTGCTTCTCTATTGTTAAAGGAGTTTCCCTCTCATTTCTTTCAAGATTTTTTCTTTGTCTTTGATTTTCTGAAGGTTGAATAAGATCTGACTCAGTGTAGTGTTTCCTTTGGTGTGTGTTTGTCTTTGCATTTATCCTCCCTGGTGTTTTCTGAGCTTCCTGGATCTGTGGTATGGTGTCGGACATTAAGTTGGGGAAAATTCTCAGTCTTATTTCTTCAAATATTTCTTTTGTTCCTTTCTCTCTTCTCCTTCTGATATTCCCATTATGCATAAGTTACACCTTTTATAGTTGCCCCACTAATCTTGGATATTATTTTCTGGGTTTTTTTTTTTTTTTCAGTCTTTTTTCTCTTTGCTTTTCAGTTTTGGAGGTTTCTATTGACATAGCTTTGAGCTCAGAAATTATTTCCTCAGCTGTGTTCACTCTACTAACGAGCCCATCAAAGGCATTCTTCATTTTTGTTACAGTGTTTTTGATCTCTCCCATTTCTTTCTGGTTCTTAGAATTTCCATATTTCTGCTTACATTGCCCATCTATTCTTACATGTTGTCTACATTTTGAATTCGAGCTCTTAGCATATTAGTCAGAGTTGCTTTCAATTCCCAGTCTGATAATTTCAACATTCCTGCCATAACTGAACCTAGTTCTGGTGCTTGCTCTGTTTCTTCATGCTGCGTTTTGTTTGTTTGTTTGTTTTTTAGTAGGCCTTGTAATTTTTCGTTGAAAGCTGGACATAATATATGGTGCAAAAGAAAATCGGATAAATAGATCTTTAGTGATGTGGTGGTAAGGTGTTGGGGGGAAGAGGAAGCATTCTATAGCTCTATGATTAGGTATCAGTCTTTTAGTTAGCCAGTGCTCCTGGGCTGTCAATGTTCTGTATGTTTCTCAGTTGTATCCTCCTCAGATGGGACAGGATGCCTAGAGGGGACTGGAGTTGAGTTTCTCTTCCTCCAGGTCAGTTATGCTCTGATAAAACCCTAGGAGGTTGGACTCTGATAAAATTGTTTCTTTTGAGGCCAGGCCCCGTTAAAAACAACAACAACAACAACAAAATAGAGTATTGTATTTCATTTTCCCTCCCACTAAGGGAAGCACAAAGGGATTTTTCTTTGATATTCACTGTGAGAACCTGGTAGAACTCCTAGTGGTAAAACTCACAAAAAATGTGGAGACCTCCCTATGACTTGGTTCTCTCTGGAGTTATTAACTCTTAGACATATCCACACTGAGCCTCCAGCAATTTGTCACTTATAGTTTAAATTTTCCTGCCCCGGGTACTGGTTCTCTTGGGGATTTCTGCTTGTGGGTATTTGCTCCAGTGAGTTAATGGTTCTCTGTATCTGTCTGTCTGCTGCTGCAATTTTGGGGGCAGTATTTCCCCTCACTTCTCTGACAGATCTAAGAAAAGTTTATTTTTCAGTTTGTTCAGCTTTTTACTTGTTGTTAGGATGAAGTGAAAATTTCCAAGTCCTTACATGCCAGACCAGAGACTTATTCCAGGGAGCCTGGGTGGCTCAGTCAGTTAAGCGTCTGACTCTTGATTCTTGGCTCAGGCCATGATCTCAGGGTCATGAGATCGAGCCCCATGCTGGGCTCTGTAGTAGGTGTGGAAACTGCTTAAGATTTTCTCTCTCCCTCTCCCCCTTCTCTCTCTCTCTCCCTCTCTTAAAAAAAAGTATCTGTATCATGTATTTTTCAGTTAATAATTTATCTTGGAAATTGTTTCACATTGCAACATACAGCACCTCTGTTCTTTTTAACTGGCGCATAATATTTCATTATATGAATATCTTATCATTTAACACTCCCCTACAGATGAGTACTTAGGTTCTTTTCAATGCTTTTGTTATAAACAATACTGTAATAAGTATCCTTGTACTTCTTTGCACATATATGTAAATAAATTCATAGGATAAGTTCTTGGTGCAAAGGATATAGACATCATTGCTAAATCTTCCTTTATAGAAATTGTACCAATTTAGACTCTCACTATCAATGTATGTGAGTGACCAATGAGGTATGTTCTTACTAATGTAGTATATTATCAATGATTTAAAAAATCTCACAGTATGTTTGAGAAATGGTATCTCATTGTAGTTTTGATTTGGGATTCCTTAATTAAGAGTGAATTTGACCATTTTTCTCATTTGCCATTTATTTTTCCTTTTTCTTTTTTTTTAAAAAGATTTTATTTATTTATTTGACAGAGAGAGACGCAGCGAGAGAGGGAACACAAGCAGGGGGAGTGGGAGAGGGAGAAGCAGGCTTCCCGCCGAGCAGGCAACCCGATGCAGGGCTCAATCCCAGGACCCTGGGATCATGACCTGTGCCAAAGGCAGATGCTTAATGAATGAGCCATCCAGGTGTCCCTATTTTTCCTTTTTCTACGAATTCTCTGGTCATGTCTTTGCCCCATGTTTCTGTTGGTTTATCTTTTTCTTATTGATTTGTAGGAGCTCTTTATATGTTAAGGAAATTAGCGGTTTGTCATGTGCATTGCACATATCCATTTTCACAGTAATGTTCTGTTGACATCTTAACTGAATTTTCTTGCTATGCAGATTTTTATTTTATTTATTTATTTTTAGAATTCTTCCATTAGTTTGTTTATTTTTTTACAGTGTTATATTAGTTTCAGGTGTACAATATAGTAAGTCAACAATTCCATACATCACTCAGTGCTTTGCAGAATTTTAGAAACTTTTAGGTAGTTAAATTTATTAGCTTTTCATTTGATGGCTCCTGGATTTTGCATTATGCTTAGAAATGCCCTTCATTACTGTTTTTATATTTTTGCTTCTTATGTTTAAATTTTTGATTCATCTGGAATTTATTTTGGTATAAATTGAGAATTAAGGATCCAACTTGATTTAGTATTATTTTTTCAGGTGGCTACCCAGTAGACCCAATTTTGGGTTATGCTATTTTAACTAAATACTGAAACATTTTTCTATTTCCTACATAGCTTCTCAGTAATCACATTTCACTATATTGATACTGTAGTAGTAATATCATATTGAAAAACTTAGCAGTTTCCAATTTTTGTACATTATGCTAAATGGCCTTCTACATGTATCTTCTTGTTTCTGATTAATTGTTTTTCTGGGACACATGACTAAGAGTGGAATAATTGAGTTTTGCTAAGTATGATCATGTTGGCAGTTATTAATCCCATCATTGATTAATAAAATCTCATCAGTTCGAAGTTTTCTTTTTTTGACTATTTTATTAAGCTGAAAAAAATGGAAATCCAAGATTGTTTTAATTGGAATTTATTTGATTTTGGAAGTATGAACACTCTTTTGGTGTTCATTTACTCTTTTCACTTAGTGGAAAGACCATGGGCTTTGGAGCCAAACAGATCTAGTTTTAAATTTCAGCTCTACCAGTTACTAGTTTTGGTATTGCAGCTGAAAAATGAGTATAATAATACCTACCGTGTAAGGTTTTTTTGACAGTCATATATGTGGCATGTAAAATACCTGACTTGGGGACTGATTTAAGGAATAACAGCTATTATTATTCTTTCCCTTCATGTGAATTGTCTTTGTAAAAAATTACATTGTGCAGAAATGCCAAAGAGGCTGGTTGAAAACTGGAATAGGGACAGGAGCCTTACAGGCCATAAGATCTTGACCAAATCACTTAACTGCTCTTGAGTATTAATTTCCATGTAACAATCGAAATAATAACCCTCTTGGTTTTTGTAAGGATTGAATAAGATAACAAATGTGACAAAAGTTGGTAAACATTAAAGTATTTTTTTAAAGAGATTTTATTTATTTATTTGACAGAGAGAGACACAGTAAGAGAGGGAACACAAGTAGGGGGAGTGGGAGAGGGAGAAGCAGGCTCCCCGCTGAGCAAGGAGCCCGATGCAGGACTCGATCCCAGGACCCTGGGATCATGACCTGAGCCGAAGGCAGACGCTTAACAACTGAGCCACCCAGGCACCCTATGTAAAGTATTTTTTAAAAAGATTTATTTATTTTATAGAGAGAGAGTGAGTGCAAGTGGGGGGGAGGGGCCAAGGGAGAAGGAGAGAGAGAATCTCAAGCACACTCCCTGCTGAGTGGGGAGCCCAATGTGGGGCTTGATCTCGCAGACCTTGAGACAATGACCTGAGCCGAAATCAAGAGTTGGACACCCTACTGACTGAGCCAACCAGGCACCCCTAATGTAAAGTATTTTTACTATTACTATTTTGATGAGGAAAACTAGATACTCAAAATCCCTATAGCTAAGACCTTCACCCAAAATCTACTATCCCTTTCCCTAATATTCTGAATCTGAGATGCTATCAGTGTGGACTATGATTCCTTTAGAGAACTCTCCATCTTATCAGCTATTTAAAGGGAGGAGGAGCAGGCTTTCACTTTTGGCATACGGTATCCCTAGAAAAAGGACACATATATGAAGCAATTTAGGACACTTATAGGAAATTGAAATTTGTATATATTTATGGAAAATAACTCATAATAAGGTAAAATGAGTCTCAAGGGAAATCTCTAATCCCTGAACCTTCGTAAGTCAGAATCATAGGATCTTTTGATATCTTAGCACAATGGAATAGAAGAAGCATGGTGACAGTAATATACCCAGAAAGAAAACTAGATACGATTAAACTGAGCCAAGATGGTAGAACAAGGGAGTCAAGAATGTCGTTTTCTTTTCTTTTTTTTTTTTTTTAAGAATGTTGTTTTCTTGAGGTAAGCAGACATGAATGCCAATCTTGTGTTTGTCATATATCAGCTGAGGGACATTGGCCAAATTGTTTCACTTCCTGTAAGGTGGGACTTATAGTTCTTACCTCAAAGTGTTGTTATGAGGGGTAAATGAGAGAGATAATGGTGCTTGTAACATGCTTCCTTAGTACAGTTCCTAACACATAGTAAGTACTGAAGAAACAGTAACTATTATTAACACAGTTGTTATTAGCAGGAGTATTAATGTCTCAATTAATTATCATAATAAAACGTTTACACACGTTTGTGTGAATAGAAGTAACCCCTACGGTTACCTCTTTTATCGAGTAACATTGCCCTGAACAATACTCTTTAAAAGGAACCTCATATACAAAGTCCGAGAACTTTAGCTGGTAGAACTGGATCAACTTAGAGGGGAAAAGTAAACGGTTTCTCTCACACTTTACAGACATACCTTCACACAGATAGGATACATGAAGCTTCAGAAATTCAGGAGGAATGACAGTTAGTTACAAATGGACATTTGGTTAGGAATATGGTAAGCTTGAGGTAATTCAGAAAAATTACGAAGGGATTTGAACAACTGTGCTCACAAAATCAATCCAGAGGCAAACTAAAATCAGTTTATTTCCACAGATAAACACTACTTTTCTATAGATTACAACATAATAGGAGAAAATGTCAGGCGTTTTTAGGAAACAATAGCAAGTGGATTATTCACCTAACCAGCCTTTCCTTCAAACCAAACAACAGATTCTGTTGCATGACCATAGTTTTTTTCAAGCTCTTCTTTTATGATGAATTTCGAGTCATATTTAAGGTTGGTGAGGAACATAGAGTGTGAATTTTACACCAAACATCCTAACAGGATGTATAGCCTTAAGTTCTTTCATACCTACTCATTCTGCCCATTGTTGTCCAAACATTTCTTTTAAAAAAGGACCTAATTGTGCCAGTTTTCTACCTACAACTTCCTCATTATGAGCAGATTAGGGTCACCTGGGTGGCTCAGGGGGTGGAGCATGCGACTCTTGATCTTGGGGTTGTGAGTTCGAGCCCCATGTTGGGTGTAGAGATTACTTAAAAATAAAATCTTTAAAAAAATGAGCAGATTAAATCTAAACTCCAAAGTGGGGTTATAAAGGCCCTTTTTAATAATGCTTTGAGATATATAGATATAGATATTTAGAGAGAGAGAAAGTGCAACCGGGGGTGGAGAGGGGCAGGGGGAGAGAGAAAATCCTAAGTAGGCTCCACGCCCAGCATGGAGCCTGACGGGGGACTCGATTTCACAACTGCGATCATGACCTGAGCTGAAATCAAGAGTGGGTGGCTTAACCGACTGAGCCACCCAGGTGCCCCGACATATATTTTTATTGTTCTCCACACTTACTTTCCATTCTCTCCCTGCCATACACCAGCTTCTTACATTTAGTGTGCATCAGAATCAGGTCAGAAGCTCACTAAAGACTTCAGGTCCTTGGGCCATATCTTGAAGTCTGGTGGTCGCCTTTAGGAATTGGAGTTTTTAACGAGCCATGCAGTTGATAATCAGATCTCAGTCTGACGAACAATGACCTAAGCCCTGTTCCGCCAAATATCTTTTCATTCCCTCAAAAGTCCATCTCAGTTTGTGCCTCCCCACCCTTGTGTTCTTCTGTTTAAATTCTTTTTTTTTTTTTAAAGGATTTTATTTATTTATTTGAGAGTGAGAGAGAAAGAGAGAGAGAGAGAGAGAGAGCACAAGCAGGGGGAGCGGCAGGCAGAGGGAGAAGCAGAGCAAGGAGCCCGATGCGGGACTTGATCCCAGGACCCTGGGATCGTGACCTGAGCTGAAGGCAGACACTTAACCGACTGAGCCAAGCAGGTGCCCTCTGTTTAAATTCTTTTCTTCCCTTTTTTCTGTCTGATTAACCTACCAATCCTTCATGACCTGCCTCATGGTTACTCCCTGTTCAAAATTTTTGCCTAAACAGACTTAGTGTTCTTTCCACATTTTGTATGCATGTTGAATGCTGATATTTGTATTAATCTCCCTCAATCAATTTAGACTTTCTTCTAAGGGCTGAGATCTCGGTCATTTTTGTATCACACTCTAGAGCTTGGTACAGTGTCTAACATATAACAATAGATGCCCGAGAAATGGTTTTTAAATGAGTAGATAAGTGAGTTGATGGGGGAACTTCGTTTTTATATTCACCATCAGAAGAAATGTATATTGTAGTTTAGAAATTGTTTGGTTGAATTCTGCCCTGGGACTTAAATAGCAATTTCCCTTAGTAAGAACAATTAGGAATTTTGCTGAACAGTTCATAATATTAGGTTTCATTTATTTTATTAGTAGTTAAATAATAAAAATCTAGTTTGAATATTGTACTTGGTATGAAATTTTCTAAAATTTGAATAGCACAAGTAAAGCTCTGTGCCCTACAGCTGATGAATTTACTTTGCAAAGGAGAGCTGCAGATTGCATTTCAATAACATGACTTCAAATAGACTTTGAAATGTTAATATATCAAATCCCAATGATGACAAATGTTTGTCATAACAGGTGGTATTATTCTGAGCCTAGGAACGACAACAATGATAACAAGTAGGAAAGAAACTTTAGATCCATACCAGTTTCATAAAATCCATATTCGGGGTACATTTTTGAATCGAGAGTTGTCAGAAGTCTAGGTGTAACTGATACGAGAATTTTCTATCAGATGGTCCTTTGTTTCAAACTAACGAAAAACACTTCCAATTAAAGGACAAATTTGTCTAAGTGACAGTCGTTCATTCGACAAGTATTTATTGATCCCCTATTTTGTGTCAAATTTGGCTCTGGGACCTAAAGACGCATCAATGAACCAGAGGCAAATTTCCTGTTAACAGAGATTACTTTCTGGTCTGAGAAGAAAGTGAGTAAACAAAATGTGATTGTGTGTGTGTGTGTGTGTGTGTGTGTGTGTGTGTGTGTGTGTGTGTGAATGCTATGTCAGATGGTGATAATGGCTACGATGTAAGATAGAGCAGGATATGGGGGGTCTTTTAGTTAGAAAGGGATGGGAAAGCCTCATTAATAAGGTGACATTTGAGCAGAGATCTAAAAAGAAGTGAGAGAGTGGTCACGTGGCTATCTGGGGAAAGAGAATTCATCAGTCAGGGATAGCATTTGTGAAGGCCTTGAGGGCCGAGGGTGTCTGAGGAGTAGGAGGTGTACCGGGGAAGCCCGTGGGGCTGGAGTGGAGCAAACTGGAAGAAAGAGGTAGGAGCTGAGGTCTTTGGAGCAGTGGTGATGCTGGTGTGTATGTGGGTTGGGGGAGGGATGCAGTTTATATCATGGAAGGCCTTGTAAGCCACGTTAAAGGAGGAGAAGACACTGGAAACATTTGAACAGAGGAGTGACATTATTTGATGTATACAGATTGTCTACATAAGCTGTGTCTTTCATTCTAAATCCTTCGCTAGTCATTGCTAAGCCACACTTGAGTTCATAACTTTGTTTAGAAGTCGAAGAGTAGGATTAGAGCTCTTTAGGCAGTTTTAGGTAATTGTTAGTAATGTTGCTTATGTTTAGTTAATAATACTTGTCATTATTCATTTTAAGCATCATAACAACGTCAATAATAGCAACAACGTGCTTAAATGTTACCACTTACTTAGTGCCTGCTCTATGTACTCTCTATCTACGTTATTTTCCACAATCCACAATTACCTGTGAGGAGGTACTGCTCTTCCTCCTACTCTACGTTTGTAGAAATGTGAACATGAATCACTTAGTCTCCAGAAAATATTTTATTTATGCTGCCATGTATCTTATGCAAAACTACATCTACCTTGTTTTGGTATAAAGCAACAACAGAATAGTCTAGTGCACCACTGATTTATTTGGCTTACTTACTTTTTTTTTTTTTTTTAAGATTTTTATTTATTTATTTGAGAGAGAGAGAGCACAGAGGGAGGGGGAGAGGGAGAAGCAGACTCTCCCCCCGAGCAGAGAGCCTGATGCGGGGCTTGAGCCCAGGACCCTGGGATCATGACCTAAGCCGAAGGCAGGTCACCGACTGAGCCACCCAGGCGCCCCCGGCTTACTTACTTTTGACAAGTAATCACGGTGGTTTAATTCAAATGGAAACTATTCATTGAATGTACTATATTCCACTTACTGTACTAAATGCTTTATTACACATTGTCTAATTTAATCCTTATAATAGCCCAAAGAAGCTGGAACTCAGAGATGTGAAGTAACTTATCTAATGTCACACAGCTAGTAAATAGTAGAACAGGGACCCAATTTAGGTGCATCTGACTCCAGGGCTTGCATTTTGAACTGCTGTGCTCTATGACTAAATATGGGTGAGAATAGACCGAGGTCCTCAAAATCGTTAACACTATGTTTCGTGTCACATATTTCAAAATCTTCTTTATTTTATTTTTAATCTGTGAATGTGGAGCCATCAGTGGTTGGACGCTTAGGTCCATTTGGAGCGATACGATAACCTAAGTTCCTATAAACCTGTACCACGACTGGACTGTTCCTTCTAGGTCAGCCTCTGTGACAATCAGCCACATTATTGCCTTGATCTGTCCACATGATCCCTGTGTTGTATATCTAATCATCTGAGCTGTCTGGTCCTTGAGACCAGTGATGGCCACGGCATGCCTATTACTTTGAATATGTAACATGTGGAAAAATATATTTTTCATTGCAGTCTGTCCAACGCAAGTTACAAAAATGGTAACAAGGACAAAATGCAAAAATAAATTGCTGGAGGAGACACGAGAGAGGGGGAGAGGAAGGGCGGTGAGAAGGAAGAGGATGTGACAGATGGGGTGGGGGGGGAGAGAGAGAGAGAAACTCTGACAAATGGACAATATATTACCAGTATTAGTCTTCCAACAGCCACCAGTCTACAGTAGACCCTGAAAGATTCTGCTTTCACTTCCCTCTCCTTATCCTAAGAACTCCCCCTAAGGCTTGCTCATATTCACAAAGTCAAAGTAAGAAAGAAATTGTTATAAAAAGTTTATTTCATTGAAATAAATGAGACCAGAAGCTCCTGGAAACTAGCAAGCACATTTTATTTATCTCTGTATTTTCAGCACCTGGCCCAAGGCCTGGTTCTTGGTAGGCCTCGAGAAAATGTTAAGCTCAGGCTCTAAAGATGGTGTGGATAATGTCAGCAGTATCCTACATGAGCACCCAGAAGGCTAACATTGTCAAATGCTCAATCCAACTTTTCCAGTAACTAACTGTATTTGGTATAAATGGCTGGTAAAGGGGATGATCCTTCCATTCTTTCATTTTCCATGTACTTCTTTCCCAGAGAAAGGAGGACCATTCTCTTCTCTAGCTTCCATGCTCAAACCTCCAAACAAGCACAGAACTGCCATAATTAACCTACTGGCCCAAATACATTTTTTATTCTCAAAGATTTACTTTTTAACAACGAGAGCAATGAGCTTGGATCCTCCTCTCCTGTCTCCTCTGCCGTCCTATGCTGCCTGGAGTTTGTTGTCTTGAACAGTGGGAAGGCATTATAGGTAGGTTAGCTAGCTGGATACGTAATAGAACTCACATTGTTTTTTACTCTAGTATTCATCCTAAGTCTTACAGAGTGCCTGGAGCTTCTCAAAGTATTTGGCAAAATTTCAAGGGAAAAAATAAAAATTTACAATCTGATGGGAAAAAATACATTTATTTTGAAAGTATAGGACGAGTTACGTATTCATTGTCATTTTATTTTATATACGTATACAGTTTTAGATTTCATTAGAAAGCTTTCCCAGTACTCCAAAAAGATTTGTACAGTTAAGTTATATAAACAAAGCCCTAAACTGTTGCAATTCAAGCTCTTTTCACCTTATTGACTCCATCTTAGCTATTCATTTTTGAGTTAAGAGTCAGTAAAGAAAAATCTTCTCTTTACAGGATTTTACCTGTGAGATTTGCTCTGAGTATATTATATTTGTCAATTATTCTCATTTCCTGAGTTATCCTGCTAATTTTTAAAAGCATTTTTCTGATTGACTTTAACCCAGAAATTCCCAGAATGCTTAGAAGTCCCTCTTGAATTGGGGAAAGGAATTCATCTTGTGCCTCATATTTACCAGAATGGTGTAGTCAACATCATGCCTGGGGTTTGAGCCTGAGTTTCATACTTTATGAGCTGTTTGATCTTGGGCGAGTTATTTAACCTCTGTGTGCTTCAATGTCCGAATTTCTCCTCTCCTTACTTACGAAACGAGGATGAGAACTGTCTCTCAGGATTGTTGAGGTTTATATGATGCGTTTGAGTGCCCAGCATAGTGCCTGCTACCCTGTCCCTACTCTATTCACAGTCTTTGATGTCAGCACCTCCCTAACAACCCCTGGGGACTTCATGTCTGGGGAAATGAAAAGTGGCTTCTCTTCACAAAGAGGTTGGGGACCTTCAGATAGAATCAACGCTAGAGGCTATTTACGTGACATTTATTTTTTGCATTAACGCCAAAGAAACCTGACTGGGAGTTTAGTACAAATAGCTCAACAAGAATGTATACAGTCGGGGGAAGTAGACTTACACTAACAGGACTAAATGTTCACTGAACGAGTGTTTAGTTTACTGCAATCTGTGGGGCCACAGATTCATGCCATTGAAAATAACTAAAGCACAATGAAAATAGTATGCAGGATTGTTCTTAAAGTTCATTCATTTATGTTTTGATTTGTTATCTTTTTCTCTAGACAATGTCTTGTGGAATTTCTAGGCTACAGTTCATCTTTTAAGCTTAAGAGGAGAATAGAGGCTGGGAGAGGGGGAAAGCAGAGTGGTTGCTAATGGGTATTAGGTTTCTTTTAGAGGTAATGAAACTGTTCTGGACTTATATAGTGGTGATAGTCGCACAACTTTGTGAATATGCTAAAGACCATTGAATTGTACATTTTAAATGGGTATATTTTATGGTATGTGAATTATACCTCAATTTTTAAAAAGGTGAATAATTTTGACTGTGTGACCAATATAAAATAGGACCAATATGAAATAGGATTGTTAATAGTGAAATAAGATACAACATAATTGTATGGAATTGTATCAACTCCCAGATACCTGAACATGAACTATTTTCTGTGGGGATGCACTGCAAATTATTTACAGTAAAAATTCTCCTTTTGGTTGTAGATTTTACAAATCTGTATTGAACACCATGAATCCAAATATTGGTAGGGTCAATACCTAAAATCTCAAGCAGTCTCAGAATTCCCAGTGATAAGTATCCTGTTTTTCATTTCCTTGGAGTAAAAGCCCTATAATCCTTCAAAAACTGCCTGTCACTTGACTTCCTGTCATCTGCTCTATCTTCTAATCTTAAATTGTTTTATACCCCCAAAGCAAAATATATCCAAAGCTGTACAGGGGCACCTGGGTGGCTCGGTCGGTTGAGCCTTGTGCTCTTGGTTTCAGCTCAGGTCATGATCTCAGGGTCGTGGGATCTAGTCCTGCATCAGGTTCCACGCTCAGTGCAGAGTCTGCTTTAGATTCCCTCTCCCTCTCCTTCCCCCTCTGCCACTCCCCCTGCTGTGCGCATGCTCTCTCTCTCTGTAAACAAACAAACAAACAAAGCTGTACAATGTGTTGTTATTTTTCTGTCTTTTTAGGGGCCTCAGGAAGAGTTTGAGCAGATGAGTCCCTCAAACAAAGCGAAATAACTGTTTGTTTTTATTATTTTCTTTGAACTTACGGCTAGTTTTTGAGAGATGTTCTTTTGCCCCCTTCCCTCTCTTTGTTGTAGACACAAACAATGAGGCATTGCTTTTCCCCACCCCCATTCTCCAACTTTGAGAGTTTGTCTTATTTGAATTAATCAAACAAAAGCTTCTAGGCTGCCTGGAGCAGGGACTTGACTATAGCTTCTAAATTGTTATACTCTATTATAAAATAGAGTATCAATAAAATTGGGTGGCAACTAGAAATTAAGGCTCAGAGAGGCAAAACTAGTGGAGAGAATGATTTGGGGGATTCATCAATCTGGCTTCTAGAATGATTTGGGGGATTCATCAATCTGGCTTCTAGAATGATTATCCCTGTTATAGAATTTCCCAGAGCTGAAGTGAAATATGCTCCCAGTTACCAGTTTTCCTGGTCTGATAGCATAGTCACCAAGCCAGATTTCCTCTATTGGTATTGTGAAGGAGATGGAGAGGGTGCTTTAAATAAGGAACACAAGCTTTATGGTCATTGAAATGTAGTATATCCTTATTATAAAATGATACAGTAGCAGTCAAGGTGGTATATCAGGTTTGTGAGAATTTTTTAAAAGATTTTATTTATTTATTTTAAAGACAGAGAGCGAGCATGAGTGGGGGGAGGGACAAAGGGAGAGGGAGAGGGAGAGAATCTCAGGCAGACTCTGTGCTGAGTGCAGAGCCTGATTCAGGGCTCGATCTCACGACCCTGGGATCATGACCGGAGCGAAAATCAAGAGTCAGACGCTTAACTGACTGAGCCACCCTGGCATCCCCAGATTTGTGAGAATTTTGTTGGCATGAGTCAATTGCTGAAAGCCTGGGCTATTTGAGAAAGTTCTTGTTCTGGACTTCAAGCCTATGGACCCCACTCTAGACTTAATGATTTGTTGATCCACTGCCTAATGAGAGCCAATCTGACAACATCTCTCCCAAACATCCTCATTACCTAACAGTGGTGTTAAAATATTGATAAGACAACTGGTTGTTTGGTGTATTTAATTAATTGGCCATTTCGGATAATTGTAAGAAAGGACAAAATTCCTCTACCCTCTTAGGTCTAGTAGCTGGCAGTGTGAAATTAACTGACAAAAGACAGATTCAATAGAGCCAGAGTTTATTAACATGTGCAGTATGCATACACATGGGAAAACTCAGTGATGAATAACTCAAAGTGGTGGTCAGAACTTGGGCTCATATAGCATCTTAAGAAAAGAACAACAGATTTATAGAGAAGGGACAAAAGAAAAGGGGTTTAGGCTTTTAGAGTGGCAAACTGTAGGAAGGTAAATATATGGAGAAAACTAATAGAAGATAGGAATTATTTAGTAAGGTTTGTTATGTAGATTCCTCTTGGTGTCCATCTCTGGGCTGATAAGAGTCTAGAGCTCTGCCGGGCATTAAGAGTTCCGTCTTTTAGGGTAAAGGAAAGAAAGACACATTTATAAATTCATATCCTGCTTTCAGGCAAATAGGAAGAGGGCAGAGAGTTTTTCTTCTATCTGCTTCTGCTCAATTGTCTCTAGCTCAAAATAATCCTTATGCCAAAGTAGCATAGTTTGGAGTGGCATATTATAATACCCTACCTAATTAATTGAGTCAGATAAGTAGGGGGAAATGTCAGATCAGTGAACCAAAAATAAAGACAATTATCAATTTTTTATTTTTCCACCAGTTGGGTTACATAGCACTGAGATGCTATTTGGTAGAACTCAGGTGCCTTCTGTGAGATCCTGGGCTGAACATGATGCTCAGGCCTGCAGATGCCTTTGGGGCAAAGGGAAATTGGAACTCTTCCTTCTCCTTATGTTCTTGGGACCAGATTCAGCTGGAAACAACTGGTCTCAGGAATGTACTGAATCAGACATCTACTCATTTCGCCACTTGGATTCCACCTTGTTAGCTGATTTAATATCCCTCTCAGTTACTCTCTATATGATGCCTAAACAGACAGTTAATTTGATGCAAATAATCACTCATATTGGCCATTTTACTGAATTTTTAGGCTGGTTTCTGCAAAATGAATAATCTGATTGTTAGCTCTTTTTCACTTGCTTTCATCCTGATATTCTTGTTCTCATTATATTGGAAACTACAGAGATGCACAAAGAGAATCTGGAAAAACATACAATAATGGGCAATCTTCTTAACTGTCCTCCTTTCAGGGATACCCAGGTTTGGAAAAATACAGTGGCAATTAAAGTAAGGCTTCCCTATGGGTAAGTGAATTGAAAAAGATTGGTGTTTAGTATGTACGTGGGTATCTGTGTGTGTGTGTGTGTGCACGCATGTGGGTGCACGTTTATAGAACTTGGGAGAAATGGAAATGCTATTGGTCTGGATGGGGACTCAGGTGGCTGGGGTGGGGGAAATTAAAATGACGCTGAAAAACTTAAACTGAAAAAGATGGCCCCCACACATTTAATTATTCCATGATCTGCACCTCTAATCCTCACCTTTAGAATGAGGGCATTATATCCTGACTTTTGCGTTTAATAATTCTTGTTCTCCTTCAAAGCCTCATCTGTGTGTCTGAGTGGGGGTGGGAGGGACAAATAAGATTTTTTTTCTGAACCCTGTATCCTTCTGACAGAGGAGAAAGTCCTCTCAAGAACATCTTTTTTTTTTTTTTTTTTTTTTTTTTTTTTTTTTTTAGTCTGGTCGTTTAAATTTTACTGTTAAGTAATCTCATGATAAATAATAGGTATTCACTAGAAAAAAATTAAAGTGATTTACCATTGTTTAATTCTGCTAGCCAAGCTGCACTTGCCCTGAAGAGCTGCATAATTTATTCAAATGACCTGAGGCTTTTAAAGTCAATCTTCCAGCAGAAAAATTACCCCCTGTCCCCAGGAGAGTGAATTTTTCTGTGTTGTACTGCTTCCTATGGTTGGCATTTATTTGACTCTCAAGTGTATTTACATTGTTGGCTTAACTTGGAGTTCTTTGCTGAATCAATAATATGCTGTATTTCTTGCTTCAAGTGGTGTCGATATTATTGTTATTCCTTTTAAAAAAAAACAAAAAACTTTTTCCCTTAATTCCCTGCAGTTACAAAGTTTTTCTTTGAGTTGTGAAAATTTTTGCTTCTAAAATTATGAGGAAGCTGAGTAAATGTTCTTTTAATCTTCTGGGAAATGTGTGCCTCTTTAAACTTTATTTACGTCAGAACTTACTGTAATGAAGGACAAAAGCTCTAGACAAGGTCCCCTGCTCGTCGGGGGTGTTCAAGGCTAGGTCTCCCAGAGGCGAGCCTGCAGTTTGTTCTCAAATGTTTATAGCTTACCTCCTGGCTGTTTCTTTGCAACCGGCCGAGAGGGGGCTAGAAATAGAGCAGGGTGGGAACCTGACCCATCGTGACCACTCAGGGGGCTCTGGCCTGGAAAATTCCCCTGTATGTGGCAAAAACAAACATTAGAAATGGAGGGAGAAACTAGGCTTAAACAAAGAGTGAAACCGGTTCCCATTTCATCTCTCCTGCCGATAACCATATGTGCCCGCTCATTCGTTTCCCAGACATCAGTGCTCCATCGTTTGGACAGAGCCTCCACCTGAATCTGTCCAGAGCATAGGAAACAAATATTTTGAAATGTAATACAATGGTGTGTATGTATCTTAGGAGCATTTCCTCAATGTGCAAACTCAGTCTAACCGAAAGAGTCACCAAGATGGTGGTGTGCAAACCTTTGAATCCTACTAATATTTTTCAGGGAAGGGTGACCTCTTCTTTCTGGTCCCATGTGCCACAGGATTGGCCGCAATATGGGGAATAAAATTAAGAAAAATTCGTTCTCCCACATAACAATCCTTCAAACGCTTTTCCCCTCCTTTAGTGTTTTTGTGACACCTTGTGAATGATTGGCTGTGGCTTTTTGTAAATGTCACATGTTTTCTTTTTGCCAAGACAAAGAATGAGAGGAAAGGGCCAGCGAGGGCTCCCTCCTTTAACGTGGCGGTTAAGAGCATGGACTCTGTCATGAGACTGCCTCGGTTAAAATTCAGATGTCCTCCATTTAATAGCTATGTGACCTCAGGAAAGTCATTTAAACTCCATGAGCCCTAGCTTCCCGATTTGGAAAATGGAGGTAATAGCAAGACTTTATCATTGCATCTACCATATGTGAAGCATGGTTTCAGGCATTTTTAAATGTATTAGCTCATTTAATTTTCAGAACTCTGTGATGTAGGTAATCAGCATCATCCCCATTTCTCAGATGAGAAAACTGAGACATGGAGAAGAAAAGTAACTTGGCCAAGGTCATAGGATAAGAAAGTGGGTATAGCTGAGCTTGTGGAGCCTGGCCGTTGTATCCCAGGAGCCTAGCCCTGTACCGACCAGTACGTTCCATCGGCTCACTCTTAGATTACTGAGCACTCAGCACAGTGTTTGGCCCTTAGAGTTTATTGTTGGCTGTGAGTCTCACTGCTGTCACCTGTCCCGATCTTTCTTTTGTCACTCTTGCGGCTGTGGGACTGATTTGTAAGTTTGGTCACCCCCACCACCAACAAAAAGAAAGACCAACAGTGATCTGAGCCGTGGTGGTTGCCTGATCCTTCTTCACCTTTGTGTGCTTTGTGTTGAAACCACAAACAGGACAGGGACCTGTGAAAGGAGACACTATTTGCTAATACCTCTTTTTGAAGCCGTGAAAATTATACCCCTCCTATCACCACCTCTCCAGCAACCAGCCAACAAAAATTGCTTGAAGCAAGGGAGAAGTTTGAGAAAGTTTAGACTTTGGGTAAAGTCGCTACTGTTCTTTAATGAACAGAGGTAAAAAAAAAATCTCAAAAAGTAATGAAGGTGGTAACAGACGTTGGTGGACAAAGGTGCTGCTACCAGAATACGTTCTCTATTCCCCACTCCTTAACTCGCCTTAGAGTGTCAGTATCAGGGAAAAGGGAAGAGAAGATTCTGCAAATAATTATATTCTTCTTTTAAAGTAAGCCACCGATTTCAAAATTCTCCAACACATTTGTGGAAATTTCATTTTTTGGTTTGAGATTTATTTGAATGAGCTGTTATGATTGGAGACAGTGAGAATTTCAGATTAATGTTTTGCAGCCAAAAAAAGAAAAAAAAACCTCTCTGAAAACGGCTGGCAAGTGTTCGTAAGTCAGCCCTAGAATTATGTAGGTTGAAGGCTCCCAGTGGACAGACCGAACATATAAGAAGGAAACCAGAGATCTCGTGCTATTACGTCCCCGAGTCTAAGGGAACGAATAAGCACAGACTTAAAAGCATTAAAAGCATTCTTCAGCCTGAATTTTTAAGGTAGGTCTGCACAATTTCTATATACTGTATCTGGAGAGTAGAACATACATTAAGTGAAAGTGTTTTTTTTTTTTTATGGATGAACTTTCCCTTTTTCCTGTATTTTAACACTGTATTTTTGCAAACCTCCTAAATTCTTTCCCCGCTGTTTCTCTTACAGGGGTGCACGTAGGAACTAGGCAAGCTGATTTATGATAACTAACTTTTAAACTCCAACGACCAGTAAGTCTGCAAGTGGGTTTATTTGAGATTCTTTCATGTTACTTTGTTAGGTTAAGATGAGGAGAGAGTGAGCTTTAGACAAAAATGATAACTTTGCTGTTTACTAGGAGATTCTTTGGTGATTGCGGTTCTCATTGAGTAGTTTAGATGTATTTTGAAACTATCAAAAGTAATAGTCTTTCCTTTACTGTGTTTAATCTTCAGCTAATTTTCTTTTGTTTTAAAGTAATGCTGCTCCTAAAACAACAACAACAACAACAACAACAACAACAACAAAACCCAGTATCAGAAAAACCTGAGCACTGATTATAACATTTGAGAGCCATGTAGCACTGTTCCTATTTTGTTGTGTTTAAACTGAAATGATAGCAAAGGAAAAATGATACAGTTAGCTCATGATTCATCACTGATGTTCAATTCTTATTTCATTGAGCAATCAAAACTATTTCTACTTGACTCTAAATCAGATTTGGCTATTTTTTTTTTGTTGTTGTTCTTTTCCTAATTGAAAAAGAAAATGGATTTCCTTTTAAGCAGATTAAACATCTAGATCGAAAACTAATAGTCTCTATTAAAATGTTCAGGGGGCTTTTAGAAATACGTACCTACTCCAGAGCTCCCTGTTAATGATATTATTATTATAAAAACAATGGAAAAGTAGAAGTAAAGGAATTCGTGTTAAGTTAGTAAAAACCAACCCTACCCCCATCTCAATATGTTTCTTTTGCATATTCTCTCTCAGTCTTTTGTGCACTTACTTATTTTTTCCATAGCTTATGTTACTTATACTTTCCATAGCTGTAATGATTTGTACATAATTAGTTACTTGAATAAGGCATTTCTCTCTGCAATAGCGGGCAGCGGTGTGGTTTCTAGAAAGTATACAGCCTGAGATATGTGCTCAAGTGTTTTTGAAATGTTAATTTTTCTTATTTCTTGGCTCCTTCTTATTTGTTTCCCCTATTTCTTACCCAGGCTAACCTTTTGAACTATTGATTTCCTTTAAGCCTTTTGAAAAGATGATAGAAATGATGGGCAAAATAGAGTTTTGTTCAGCATTTTCAGTCCCTGAGGCTGAAATGTCTTACCTGCTTGGTACTGTTGAGGAAATTCCTTTTTCTTCTTCAAGGAACAAAATCCACTCTTATTTCACAAGGCACAGTTGTGCTTCCCAGTGTTTTCTATATTCACCCACCTTTTCTTTTCTTTTCTTTTTTTTTGCTTTCGACAAACTTTCAAAATGCTAATGATTTAATAATGTCCTACACTCCGTATGTGTTCTGGGAGTTCCATTTTTTTTTATTTAATTTCCACAGAAGGCGTAAGAAGTAGGAGCTACTGAGCTTGCAATATGAAGAACGTCACCCTGGCCACCATCAGCAAAAACATCACCAACAGCCTTCACTTCGGACTTGTGAACATCATTGGCAATGAGTCGACCTCTAACTGCTCGCATAAGCCGTCAGATAAGCATTTAGATGCAATTCCTATCCTCTACTATATTATTTTTGTGATTGGATTTCTTGTCAATACTATTGTGGTTACGCTGTTCTGTTGTCAAAAGGGTCCTAAAAAGGTTTCCAGCATTTACATCTTCAACCTGGCTGTGGCTGATTTGCTGCTTTTGGCTACTCTTCCTCTCTGGGCAACCTATTATTCTTACAGATATGACTGGCTCTTTGGGCCTGTGATGTGCAAAGTGTTTGGTTCTTTCCTGACCCTGAACATGTTCGCGAGCATATTTTTTATCACCTGCATGAGCGTTGATAGGTACCAGTCTGTTATCTATCCCTTTCTGTCTCAGAGAAGAAATCCCTGGCAAGCGTCTTATATCGTTCCCCTTGTTTGGTGTATGGCTTGTCTGTCCTCGTTGCCAACATTCTATTTCCGAGATGTCCGAACCATTGAGTATTTGGGAGTGAATGCCTGCATTATGGCCTTCCCCCATGAGAAATATGCCCAATGGTCAGCTGGGATTGCCTTAATGAAAAATATCCTTGGTTTTATTATCCCTTTAATATTCATAGCCACATGCTATTTTGGAATCAGAAAACACTTACTGAAGACCAATAGCTACGGGAAGAACAGAATAACTCGCGACCAAGTCCTCAAGATGGCAGCGGCTGTCGTTCTGGCGTTCATCATCTGTTGGCTTCCCTTCCACGTTCTGACCTTCCTGGATGCTCTGGCCTGGATGGGTGTCATTCATAGTTGTGAAGTTATAGCAGTCATTGACCTGGCACTTCCTTTTGCCATCCTCCTGGGATTGACCAACAGCTGCATTAATCCCTTTCTGTATTGTTTTGTTGGTAACCGGTTCCAACAGAAGCTCCGCCGTGTGTTTAGGGTTCCAATTACTTGGCTCCAAGGCAAGCGAGAGAGTGTGTCATGCCGAAAAAACAGTTCCCTTAGAGAGATGGAGACCTTTGTGTCTTAAACACGAGAGTGGAATGCATGTCCACAACACGGCTACTTGGTTCGAGGGCCCCTTGAAGGATCGTTTAATGCCTTTAGTCAAGGAGTAAGTTTCTCCCTTAATGTAATCTTTTCTCACTCTTCTAGAACAGGAAGCCAAATGTGACTCGAAGTGTTACCCAGTGACTTTCAGGAATTGCCCGGTTTCCTTCAGTTTCTGGGTACAAGACTGTCATTGGGAGGACAGAGCCATAACCTAGAAGTCACTGAGGAGTTATGTCAAATGATAATTAATAGCAAATTGTGACTGGTGATTTGGGGTTTCAGATTTCTCCTTGAAAGATGCTGAAGTTGGTTTGTTTTTTTAATTGGTTTTTATATCCATTTTCATCAGGCTTTCCTCTCGAACCAAGGCCAGTTTTTTTTTTTTTTTAACTCATTGCATTATTTACAAGACATCATGCTAAGAAACATGAGCATTTCGAAGTGAAGTATACTACAGTATTGGTATTGAATTATTCAGGCTCTAGGCATATGCCTTCTACTTAAAAATATTATAAATAATAACCTTTTACATTTTATTTGAGCACAGGTTGATTTTGAAGATATAGCTACATATCGAGTAGGGCTAGGGATGTAGATTAGATCACCTGTACTCCTGCATTTATCTTATTTTTACAGTTAGAGGAAGTAGAATATATAATAACATAGATTTGAGATTAACAAATATTTGAGTGTTCATTAAACTCTGAATATACGCTCTTTAGAACTTTCTATCCATTTTAACTATTGTTTGAAGATTTCTATGTTCTCTGACAATTTTTTGAAAACAATAACTAAACACTGTGTCGTGTTATAAAATGTAAAGGTCACTTTTTACATCCTTGACCTTTTGGTGCTTTGATATATAGGAAGTTGACTTGACTTTTGTTATTGATGCTTTTGTTCTGGGTTGCTTCCCAAAATATCTGGAGGGCTTCTTTAACTCTTTAGTTTGTAATAAACCTTTAACAGGCATGGGAAAAAGTTATGCCAGAATGGAGTTTTGATACCCAGGGAGACAAAGAGATCCAGCAAATGACAATTTTGGTGTCACACAAAAAAAACCTACCCGTCAGGGCAGTGCCATGTATCTTTGAAGGTAGAGACCATGGGTAGTCTGAACCTATACGTAGGGCTTCTGTTTCTTCCAGATTTTATAGGATTCTGTGGCACTCTCTTAAATCAATCGCTGGTCCATGGATCTCCTTTTCCACACTATTGGAACTCCTGTCAGAGAAGTACCTAAAACTGACTGAGTTACCTAGAGTTTACTTAAGAGTATGAGTCCTAATTTTAGAAGTTAGACATTTTATTCTGCACCAGCCCCACACTATACCAGGTTATCTAGGACCTTCCTAGACCAATGCTGACCTCTGAGGTAGAAATAAAGTTTCAAAGACTTTGTGTGTCTGCCAGGTTCCAGGGCTATAGATTAAAGAATTCTCTCACCCCACTTTCTGGGAAATGCCTAATTTCGTGTAATCTATTATTATCAACAAAATAAATAGCTAAATGTGTAACTGACTCTAACGTGATATTTTAAATAATTTTGTAAAACATTGCATATAAATAAAATCTTTAATCGGAAGATCATGTGTACTTACTTTTTTTTTTTAAAAAAAGAGTTATTTATTTGAGAGAGAGAGTGGGGAGGAGGGGCAGAGGGAGAGGGAGAGAATCCCAAGCGGACTCCACACTGAGCACGGAGCCCGATGCGGGGCTCGATCTCACGATCCTGAGATCATGACCTGAGCTGAAATTGAGTCCGATGCTTCACCAACTGAGACACCCAGGAACTCTGTACTTCCTTTTTTTAAATTTTGACTACTCCCAAGTATAGATTCTTACCTTTTGTTTTATCTGTATCCTCCTTACAATCCCTAATGATACTTTTTTGTTTCAGTCCCCATCATTCTTTATCTGGCTTCTTCATGGACTCTTCTAAGTCTCTCTCTCTTGAGTCTTCAACCATAATTTCTTATTAATTATGAAAAGAAAGTCCAGATTGTCTATCAGCAAGACTATAAGAGATCTGATTCTTCCCAGCTTTCCTGGCTTTTTCTGTCTCTGCCATCGCTGCTCTCTTATACTCTATGTTCAAGCATCACAAAAGGACTTACTGCTTTTTTAAGGCCTAATGTTCTTTCATGCCCCTCTGCTTTTGTTCACACAACTCTGTCTTCCTGAACACCCCTCCAATCATTCCCACCCCTAGGATCCTTCATTCAAATGATGAACACCTACTCAGCCATTTTCATTCTGCTCATGTCAATTCCTTTACCACAATAATATTTATTATACTAATTATAATACAACCCCCCCTTCCCTGGAAGCCCCCTTAGTAAAGAGAATTGTTTCTCTAGTTCTTGGGGTGTTAAGCCTGGATTCCACTTCCATAGGAGGCCAGTATTGAGCCCTAAGTGGTTCTTTGAGGCTTGGACTTTTTGGGGACTAAGAAGAAATGTCAGTCAAAAAGGTGGTGCATGAACATGCGAACTGGGACTGCAGAAATGTACAAAGGTATAAATGTCCTCTTTTCTCTTTACAAATGTAAATTTCAGGTAAGTTTTTCAGACAGCAAATGAAACTGTTCTTCTCATTTGGCCATATTTCCAGGTATTACCTAATCCCCTTCCTTTTTCTATGGGCCCTCCTTTATGCACCTCACCTACACAATGCCCAGGAGCCTCTTAATAATAACAACAATAGCTCCTATTAGGTGAGCATTATATGCTCTATACTATTATACATATTTTTATGAATTATCCCATTTTATTCCCACAATGACTCAATTATTCTCATTTTACAAATGAGGACACTGAGGCACAGATGAGTCCCTACTAATCTTGAAATTTGGCTCTAACAGCTGATCTGAGTAATCCCAACAGCAGTATTTAGTAGTTTAAATATGGATCCTAAGCTACCAAGCAATATTTCAGAGATGGTCTTGCACAGTCCTTAACCCTTCCCTCCAAACCTCATTGCTTGCACATCCCTGACCACAGCAGTCCAAGAACTCTGGGCAGGTGGCATATTTGCACCCATGGAGAAAAGGAGAAGAGGCAGATGGATGAGGCTTTCTCTCTTATTCTCCGCTGCCCTTTTCTTGTGCTCCACGCTGTAGAGAATTGCATGAAGTAACCACTACCCCTTGCTGCACCCACTACCCCATACACAAAGCAAGACAGTCACCTCAAATATTTCTTTTGAGCAACAAAAAAACTTCAGCTCTGAGGGCGCCTGGGTGGCTCAGTTGGTTGGGCGACTGCCTTCGGCTCAGGTCATGATCCTGGAGTCCCGGGATCGAGTCCCGCATCGGGCTCCCTGCTTGTCAGGGAGTCTGCTTCTCCCTCTGACCCTCCTCCCTCTCATGTGCTCTCTCTCATTCTCTCTCTCTCAAATAAATAAATAAAATCTTAAAAAAAAAAACAAAAAAACTTCAGCTCTGAGAAATGAGATTATATGGGATTACCAGAGAAATTAATCTCTTGCAATTTGCAGAAGGAATATGCATTTTTATTATGGAAAGGGAAGTATTAATTCTTCCTACATTTTATGTCCCTAAATGAAGTCTACTAAATAGAACGTCTTGGAAAAATCCCTTTTTTTCCTGACCTTTTGCGGCCTGTATCTAAATGAAAGAAATTCTGAAGGAAAGCACGCTGTATTTTGACTTTTCTTCTTTTTCCCCCATAAGGACCCCAGAGTGGGAAACTGTTTGGTGGCCTCACATATCAACAAAAGAAAAATCCAAACTTGACAAGTTGAATTAACCACATGTGTTGACCGAAACAAGAAAGGGTTGAGGTAGTAAGGAAAGTGTAACACTTAATTATTTGTTAATTCATAGATAAACTACCTCAGCAATAATGACTCACATAAAATAACAGAAATTCGCATGCCGTCACTAAAAATAATCACTTCCCTTGCAAAAGACCAGTGGCGTAGAGCTGAGTTGACTAGCCTTCTATACATTCATGCTCACTTGCCCAAACATATTACCTACGAAGGGTTAACATTCTCAGAAAGAAAATTCTTCTGGGATGAGAGAATTCTTTTCAAAATTAGAAATAATTGGTATGTATTTCTTATTAATCAATATTTTTTCATTATTGAAAAATGTAACTATATAGATTAAAAATTAGCCTTGGTGGGGCACCTGGGTGGCTCAGTTGGTTAAGCGACTGCCTTCAGCTCAGGTCATGATCCCAGGGTCCTGGGATCGAGCCCCGCATTGGGCTCCCTGCTCGGCTGGAAGCCTGCTTCTCCCTCTCCCACTCCCCCTGCTTGTGTTCTCTCTCTCGCTGTCTCTCTCTCTCTCTGTCAATTAAATAAATAAAATAAAATCTTTAAAAAAAAATAAATAAAAATTAGCCTTGGCGATAATCACTGTTAGTAGCATGGGGTAAGATTACAGCTATACATATAGACACAGATATATATATATATTATATTATTATAATATATTAATATATTACATATATGCATATATACTATTTATTTTTTATCTCTTTATCGGTATCCATATTTCTTTCTCTTTTCATCTATTATCTATTGGACATAGCCTTCATCATCCCGTGGTGTATTTCTTCTAATATTTAAAATATTCTGACCCCAAACTCCTACTTGGTTTACTAGAAAATATTCTTTCTCCCCTTTTAGGTCCTCTTTTCCTATGATAAGTCCCAAAGCCTCAGAGCTTTAAGCAATCCAAGAGATTACACCTGGTTACTGTTGCCTAGTGGGGGAAAATATTGGAAAATCGGATAAGACCACTGGCCCACTTTCTGCAGTTGTTGCTGCTGCATTATTTATCAGTTGGTGCACACGAGAACGGATGGCTCGGTAGTCTGGTGCAGACTGCTGTCCACTTCAAGGAGTTTCTAAGTGATCTATGCCTAAGCTATCAGATAGAGTGTAGGAGAAAGAAAAAGGAAGTCTCTCTCCCCGGTGGTACACTCACCTGTACCTGAAGCATGCCCCAGTAGACAAGGTCTCAAAAGCATCTTCATTAGTTTGGGCATCTCCATAGAGAAGGAGGGATCAGCAGAAACCTAGCAGAAGCACCATGTCGTACCAGGACCCAGTCCTCTCCTTTCTTTTTTTTTTTTTTTAAAGTTTTTTTTTTTTTTTAATTTATTCATTCGAGACACAGAGATACAGAGAGAATATGAGCAGGGGGAGAAGCAGAGGGAGGGGGAGAAGCAGGCCCCCCGCTGAGCAGGGAGCCGGATGTGGGGCTCGATCCCAGGACCCTGGGATCATGACCTGAGCCGAAGGCAGACGCTTAACGACTGAGCCACCCAGGCGCCCCTGTCCTCTCCTTTCTTAAATGAAGCTCCTCTGTGCGGCTGTATCACAGTTCAAACTCCTTCTCAGTAAAAACAAGTATTCCTGGTTGGGGGAGAAAAGGGGTGGTAGGGCTGATGTAGCTTCTTGATTGATGACACTAGAAAGCGACACCTCAGTGCATAATATAGATCATAATAACTTTGAACTTCTTAGAATAGGGTCTAGTACTAAATTTCCTTTTTTCTCAAAGGGCCCCTTTGCTAAGTGCCTCTTCCCCCAAATCTCCAAGCTCAATACACCAGTGAGATACAGTTGACATAGCTCCATTTGCCTGAAAAGTTGGAACCACCAGACCATTGCCAACCCCCTAAATTCCCAGTTCTAGCCTTCTCTTTGAATAATGGATCCCTGCTTACTCTACATTCATTACCACTGAAGTGATCATTCCCATAACAAAAAAAATCAACAGTGTTTCTTGATGTCTTAACAACTTGAAATATTTGTAGATAATAATTTGAAATGTTCTCTCTGGGTATGTTAATATCTATTGTTCTGTCCTGAAGTGTGTCTCCCTAAAATTCATATGTTGAAATGAAATGTGATTGTATTTGGAGATAGAGCTTTTCGGAAATATTTAAGGTTAAATGAAGTCATAGGGATGGAGTCTCAACCCAATAGGATTGGGTGCCTTCTAAGAAGAGGTAAATAAATACCTGTTTCTCCCTCTACATGAAAAAGTCCAGTGAACACACAGTGGAAAGACAGCTGTCTACAAGCCAAGAAGAGAGCTCTCATCAGATCTCCACCAGCCTGGCACCCTGATCTTGGACTTACCGCCTCCAGAGCTATGAGAAAATAAATTTCTGTTGTTTAAACCACCAAGTCTATAAGATTTTGTTATGGCAGCCCCAGCGGACTACTATAGATTTTGGTCTTGAGAGCGGTTCTAGAGGAACAGAATTTTAAGGATGAGTTTTCTGAATTGGCTCTCCCATCTGATTAGCTTTAAATGACTCTATTTCTAGTAGTAAAGAGATTGACTTGTTGCTCCTAATGTTGCTGGACAAAGTGGGGAAAGAAAAGGATGAGCTCAGGGCGCCTGGGTGGCTCAGTCGTTAAGCGTCTGCCTTCGGCTCAGGTCATGATCCCAGGGTCCGGGGATCGAGCCCCGCATCGGGCGCCCTGCTCTGCGGGAAGCCTGCTTCTCCCTCTCCCACTCCCCCTGCTTGTGTTCCCTCTCTCACTGTGTCTCTCTCTGTCAAATAAATAAATAAAACCTTTAAAAAAAAAAAAGAAAGAAAAGGATGAGCTCAGAGATTTGAATTTCCAGTTCTTTCCAGTTCAAGTCCTGCATAAATCACATGCAAGCTTCTGTGTGTGCCTTGAAGGAAATCCTTATCTCTTGTAGCCTCAGGATTGAGATTGCTGAAAGTCAAATGCAGAATCTCTTTTTACAATTGGCTGAATTACAATGTAAATTGAACTCCCAGGGCACCGGGTGTCTGTGGTTAAAGTGAGGGCATTGATTGGGAAAGAACAGGATCCTCTAAGTTGAAATGGGGATGTGTGGGCAGACCCTAATGAAGCTGAGAACATTGAGCCCCTAAATTCTGATGAGTATTCCTTGCCAGTAGAGAAAGGCCTCTCCACCCCCAGCGGTGGCAGCCTTTCTAACCCCACTTCAGAGGATTAATCCTGCATTGCCTGAGAAAATGATAATGGTCTCTTCTAAGGTAGTTGCCATGCAAAAGAATTCTGAGTCTCCTCAGGACCCACACCATCACCCATCTTTGCTTTTAGATCTATAACAAGATTCAAGTTGCAGCAGGCCCCTAAAGGTGAGGCCCCTAAAGTTTCACCGGTGAGGAGATATACTACACTCCAAAAGAGCTACTTGAGTTTTCTAACTTATGCAGACAGAAATCTGGGGAAAATGTGTGGGAGTAAGTATTAAGGGTGTGGGATAGTGGTGGAAGAAACATAAAGTTGGATCAGGCCAAATTTATTGATATTTGCTCACTAATCAGATTCTGCATTTAATGTTGCAGCTTGGGGGAGTTAGAAGAGGCTCAAATAAAGAAGAGGCTCTTTGGTTGGTTGGCTGAACCACGGACCAAAAGGTAGACCAAAGTGAGTAAATTAAAAATGCTGGGCCTGCTTTGGTTTAATGTAGAGGAAAGGATTCAAAGGCTTAGGGACATTGGAATTTTAAGGTGGATTTGTCATTTTAGACCTACTCACCCACTGTGGGAAGGTCCAGAAGACACATCTTTTACCAATAGAGTAAGAAATAAATCTGTAAGGGCAGCACTGGAATTCTTGAAGAACTCTGTGCTCATTCTTCTTGTTAGGCCAGAATTTACAGTGGCAACTGCATTTTTCAACTGGGAAACCGAAATGCAGTGGTAGTATTCAGATTCTGGGGTGGCAGGGGCCAAGTGTGGGTATAGTTACCATAACGGATGGCAGAGTCAAAGCAGCAATCAGAATGGGCTGAAGTGAAATATGTAGGCAGCTTACTGGATTCTTAGTCTGCATGAGCAGAAAACTTCTAATTCAAGGGAACAAATGTCTAACCTGAATCATAAAAACAAAGAGTCATGACCCCCCTCCCCCATGAATTCCTAGTTTTAAGTCAGTTTACAGACCCAGCCCAGAATGAAGGGAAGGCCATGTTCCTTGAGGGAGGATCTCCGCATACTACAGTATACATTTGTAGTATGGTGTCAATCTTTCTCCAAGTCTTCCCTGAAAGTAGCTATGGTCTTTTACCAGGGTCACTGTGCATTGGAGAAAGCGAAATAATCTGACTACGAGACATTGGCTATAAACTGACACTTGTTTCTCAAAGATCCAAAGTCACTGGGGTCCACCAGACAGTGTAGAGACTTATGGAGGTCAGGTGATCAATGGAGTTGTTTTGGTTTTAGCTCCAGTCTATCTTGCAATGGGCCCAGTGTGTCACCAAACCCAGCCTGTGGTTATTCCTTTAGTTCCAGAATGCATGATTTGAATAGATATGCTCAACAGCTGGCAGAATCCTCACACTGGTTCCCTGACCTGGGGGTGAGGGCTATTATGGTGGGAGAGGCCAAGTGGAAGGCACTAGAACCACCTCTACCTAGGAAAATAGCAAAATAAAAGCAATACTGCATTCTTGGGGGATTGCAGAGATTAGTGCCACAACAAGGACTTGAAAGAAGCAGGGGTGGTGATTCCCAACATGTCCCCATTCAGCTCCCATGTTTGGTCTACACAGAAGATGGATACATCTTGGAGAATAACAGTAGATTATTAAAGCTTAACCAGGAGGTGACTCCAAATGCAGCTACCAGATGTGGTGTTATTTCTTGAGCAAATTAACACATCCCCTAGTGCCTGGTATGTAACTATTAATCTGGAAAGTACTTTTTTCTCTCTATCTTTTAGTAAAGAGTACCAGAAACAGTTTGCTTTCAGCAGATAGTAACTACTGTAGACTTATTTGTAAGACTTTTGCATGTCAGAGCATGATCAATAAATCCAACAAAAGTTCAGGGGTCTTTTCTTTCAGTGAAATTTCTAGGGGTTCAGTGGTATGAGATATGCAGAAACATACCTTCTTCTTTTTTTTTTTTTTTTTTAAAGATTTTATTTATTTGACAGAGAGAGACACAGCGAGACAGGGAACACAAGCAGGGGGAGTGGGAGAGGGAGAAGCAGGCCTCCCGCCGAGCAGGGAGCCCGATGCGGGGCTCGATCCCAGGACCCTAGGATCATGACCCGAGCCGAAGGCAGACGCTTAACGACTGAGCCACCCAGGCGCCCCCAGAAACATACCTTCTAAGATAAAAGATAAGTCATTGCATTTGACCCCTCCTAAAACCAAGAAAGAGGTACAATTTCTAGTAGGCCTCATTTGATTTTGGAGGCAACATATCTCTTATCTGGGCGTGTTGTTCTGGCCCACTTACTGAGTGACCCGAAAAGTTGCTCGTTTTGAGTGAGGCTCAGAGCAAGACCAGGCTCTGCAACAGGTCTGGGCTGCTGAGCAAGCTGCTCTGTCACACCCGTCCTATGATCCAGAAGAATCAACATGTAGCATGGGCCCTTAGGACTTGGGAGCAAAGCCCTGCCATTCTCTGCATATACCTTTGCTGCTTTTGAGAAACTGCTCCTGGCCTGCCACTGGGCCTTAGTAGGGATCAAACATTTAGCCATTGGTCACAATGGTTACTGTATGATCTGAGCTGCCCATCATGAACTAAGTGTTATCTGAGCCACCCAGCCATAAAGTTGGATGTGCATAGCAGAAGTCCATCACCAAACAGAATTATTGTATACCTGACTGGATCCAAGCAGGCCCTGAAGGTATAAGTAAGTCACATGAACAAGTTGTCCAAATGTCATGGGTCCACATTCCTGTTACACAACCTTCTCTCTTCCATCCTGCACCTATGGCCTCGTGGGGAGTTCCCTAGGCTCAGATGACAGAGGAACAGAAGGTTTGGGCCTGACTGGCAGAGGGTTCTGTACAATACTCAGGCACCACCTAAAAGTGGACCGCTGTACCGCTGCGACACTTCTCTGGGACATTCCTGAAGGATAGTGGTGAAGGGAAATTTTCCTACTGGGAAGAACCTCATGTAGAACACTTGGTTGTTCCCTTTGTTTAGAAGAAGAAATGACCAGATGTGTAATTGTATACCAATTTATTGTCTGTGGCCAGTGGTTTAGCTGAATGGTCAGGGACTTGGAAGGAACATGATTGGAAAATTGGTGATAAGGCAATTTGGGAAAGAGATATATGGATAGAACTCTCTGAATACACAGAAAATGTGAAAATATTTGAGTCCCATATGAGTGTTCACGAAAGTATGGACTCAACAGAGGAGAATTTTAATAATCAAATAGATAGGGTGACCCTTTTTGTGGATACCAGTCAGCCTCTTTCTTTAGCCACCCCTGCCGTTACCCAATGGGCTCATAAATAAAGTAGCCATGGTGGCAGGGATGAAGATTATTCATAGGATTAGCAACATGGACTTTCGCTTACCAAAGACAACCTGGCTAAGGCCACTGCTGAGTGCTGAGTGCCACCAGCAGAGACCAATGATGAATCTTGACATGGCATCATTCCTTGGGGTAACCAGCCAGTTATCTGGTGGCAGATTGATTATATTGGACTGCTTCCATGATGGAAGGGGCAATGTTTTGTTCTTACTGGAATAGACACTGTAGATATGGATTTTCCTTCCTTGCATGAAATGCTTCTGCCAAAACTGTCATCCATGGACTTATAGAATGTCTTACCCATGATTGTAGTATTCTACACAGCATTGTTTCTAACCCAGGAAATCTCTATATGTTCTGATTAATTTTGCTGTGACTATGAAACTGCTATAAAGACTGAAGTTTATTAAGGTTAAAGAAAAAAACAAAATAAATATCTAATTATTAAATCAATATTCTTTTCAATTTTTTACTTTCATAAATAATACTATGGTTGACATTCTTGTAGTTAAATTTTTACATATTCCTTGTAGTTAAGTTTTTACATATTCCTTTTATAATACATTTTTAAAAATGGAATTGCCATACCAAAGGGATTAGGTTATTATTATTACTATTATTTTCTTTTTTGGAATAATTTGCCACATTGACCACCACAAAATATATATGAATTTATATTCAGACGAGAAGTTCAGGAAAATGTATGTTGCTTGAAATATGCATATTTAAAGCTTTTTCTCAAATTTATCTGCTCTAAACTTTGGCTTACCCATCCTATACATTTATGTGTTTTTTTCAGCCAACATGAGTGGCCACTGCTTTTAACAAATATTCTTTAACTATGTTTTGGTGATCCCCACCATGGAAAAGAAACTGCTTTCACCTCATTCTTGATTAAAATAAGGGCGCCTGGGTGGCTCAGTTGGTTAAGCCTCTGCCTTTGGCTCAGGTCGTGATCCCAAGGCCCTGGGATCCAACCCTGTGATGGTCTCCCTGCTGAGCAGGGAGCCTGCTTCTCCGTCTGCCCCTTCCCCAAGCTTGTGCGCTCTCTCTCTCTGCTCTCTCTCTCTCAAACAAATAAATAAAATCTAGGGGCACCTGGTGGCTCAGTTGGTTAAGCGACTGCCTTCGGCTCAGGTCATGATCCTGGAGTCACAGGACTGAGTCCCGCATCGGGCTCCCTGCTCAGCGGGAAGCCTGCTTCTCCCTCTGCCTTCTGCTCCCTCTGCTTGTGCTCTCTCTCTCTCTGACAAATAAATAAAATCTTAAAAAATAAATAAAAAAATATAATCTAAAAAAATAAAATAAATTTAGGTGATTTGTAGAAGATGCTAAAATCTGTTTCTATTGAGATCAACACTAACCATGAGTCTGTTTTCTAAAGTATTCTGATGATGATCAGATGGTGAGGTAGATGAAAAGATTTCCAGTTCCAGTGTATTTCTTGAACCCACCCATTTATAGACTCTTTATCCTCATATCCCAATCCAGTGAAAAGTGGAATACAAAAATAAAATCTATTGCCCTGGAAACCCAGGAGATATGCAATCACTAGAGAGGGATATTTGGAAGGTATAAATTGGATGGAAATAGAGAAGCAATATAGTACATTGAAGCTTCACATCCAGCCACCCCAAAGCGGTGGATAAGTAGACATGTAAAAGTTCATTATCCTCAGAACTCCAAATAGCCTCAAGATCAAAGGAAGTTCAGGCTGAAAAAAAGAAAAGTTCATGGATAATGGGTCAATTAGTTAATTTTAGAGTAGAACACCTGTGCCAGTCCTGGTTCTTAGAAGGAATGATTCAGGAATATGCTTACAGGCTAATGCCATAAATACAGTTCTTTAAAGAGGGCATTGAGATGCGCAAAACTCAGAATAAGTGTGGATTTCAGAGAAGAAGGGTTACTCTAGGTAATGTTTAAGATCCAAGTGGATGGGAAACCCCCATGTAGAAAATAAGCTACTTTTACATTCCTTAGGAAAGCCTGCCAGATGCATAAACCTTTTCCTCTCCACATCACAGCTATTGGAATGCTGGATCCTACAATTGAAATTTGTATTAATAGAACAAGAGGACAAGGGTTCTCAGTTAGCCTGAGGAAATACACTCTAGCAATTACTTTAATTTAATTTAGAGTTGCATCTACAAACATAAACAGACAATTAAGAAGTGACTAAACCTTTGAGGAAAAGAAATGGCATGAAAAAGAGGAACCAAATTCAACAAAACTAAGAACCAACATCCTAAGGAAACAAGTAATATAGAACATAGGAAAAAAATAAATGGGAATACTTAATAGCTTCGGTGTGCTTTTTCTCCCTGCTTTTTATAACTGACAAGATAACAATGTGTATACTTAAAGTTCACAACATAATGATTTGATATATGCATATATTGTGAAATGGTTACCACGATCAAATTAATTAACACCCGTCTTGTTAAGTGAAACAAGCCGGAGAGAGAAAGACAAATACTGTATGATCTATTTAAATGTGGAATCTAAAGAAAAGCCAAACTCATAGAAACAGAGAAAAATGGTGATTGCCAGGGGCTGGGGAGTGGGAGAAATGGGCATACGTTGTTCAAAGGGTATAAACTTTCAAATGAAAGATGAGTAAGTTCTAGGGACCTAATCTACAGACTAGTTAATAATACTATATTATATTAAAGATCTAAATGAAGATCTAATTAAATATTATATCTTAAAGACCTAAGGATCTAATCTATATGCTATAGTTAATAATACTGTATTATATTAAAGACCTAAATGTGAGACCTGAAGCCATCAAAACCCTAGAAGAGAACACAGGCAGTAACCTCTTGGACACTGGCTGTAGCAACTTTCTAGATCGTCTTCTGAGGCAAGGGAAACAAAAGCAAAAATAAAGTATTGGGACTACATCAAAATAAAAAGCTTCTGCACAGTTAAGGAAACAATCAACAAAACTAAAAGACAACCTATGGAATGGGAGAAGATATTTGCAAATAACATATCTGATAAAGGGTTAGTATCCAAAATATATAAAGAACTTATAAAACTCAACACCCCCAAAACGAATAATCCAATTAAAAAATGGGCAGAAAAGGGGTGCCTGTGTGGCTTAGTCAGTTAAGCATCCAACTCTTGATCTCAGCTCAGGTCTCGATCTCAGGGTTGTAAGTTTAAGCCCTCTGTTGGGCTCCACACTGGGTGTGAGCCTACTTAAAAAAATGGGCAGAAGACATGAATAGACGTTTCTCCAAAAAGACATACAGATGGCCAATAGACACATGAAAAGATGCTCATCATCACTTGTCATCAGGAAAATGTAAATCAAAACTACAATGAGACATCACATCATACCTGTCAGAATGGCTAAAATCAACAACACAAGAAACGATAGGTGTTGGTGAGGATGTGGAGAAAGGGGAACACTCTTACACTATTGGTGGGAATGCAAACTGGTGCAGCCACTGTGGAAAACAGTGTGGAGGTTCCTCAAAAAGTTAAAAATAGAACTATATATGATCCAGCAATTGCATTACTGGGTATACCCAAAGAATACAAGAACACTAATTCAAAGAGATACATGTACCCCTATGTTTATAGCAGCATTATTTACAATAGCCAAGATATGGAAGCAGCCCAAGTGTCTATCAGTTGACGATTGGATAAAGAAGATGTGGTATATATACACAATGGAATATTATTTGGCCATAAAAAAGAATGAAATTTTGCCATTTGCAATGACATGGATGGAACTAGAGAGTATAATGCTAAGCGAAATAAATCAGTCAGAGAAAAAGATCACATCATTTCACTCATATATGGAATTTAAGAAAGAAAACAAACAAGCAAAGGGAAAAAATAAGAGAGAAAAAGAGAGACAGACAGACAAAGCAAGTAACAGACTCTTGACTATAGAGAACACGCTGATGGTTACCAGAAGAGAGGTGGGTGGGGGGATGGGGGAAATAGGTGATGGGGATTAAGGAGTGCTCTTGTTGTGATGAGCACAGGGTGATATATGGAAGTGTTGAATCACTATATTGTACACCCGAAACTAACATAACACTGTATGTTAACTGACTGGAATTAAAATAAAAACTTAATACTATATTATATACTTGAAATTTGATGAAAGAGTAGAACTTAAATGTTATTTAAAAACTTAATAGCTTTAGGGGCGCCTGGGTGGCTCAGTCATTAAGCATCTGCCTTTGGCTCAGGTCATGACTCCAGGGTCCTGGGATTGAGCCCTGCATCAGTCTCCCTGCTCTGCGGGAAGCCTGCTTCTCCTTCTCCCACTCTCCCTGCTTGTGTTCCCTCTCTTGCTGTCTCTCTCTCTGTCAAATAAATAAAATCGTAAAAAAAAAAAAAAAAGCTTAATAGGGGCGACTGGGTGGCTCAGTCGTTAAGCATCTGCCTTCTGCTCAGGTCATGATCCCAGGGTCCTGGGATCGAGCCCCGCATCGGGCTCCCTGCTTGGCAGAAGGCCTGCTTCTCCCTCTCCCACTCCCCCTGCTTGTGTTCCCTCTCTCTCTGTGTCTCTCTCTGTCAAATAAATAAATAATATCTTAAAAAAAAAAGCTTAATCGTTTTAGAAAAACTTGAATTCCAGTGTTCATAATGCTGCTCAAAGTTCTCTAAAAAAAAAAGGAAAAAATGAGTATTTGGAAATGGTTGAAATTTAACAAGTAAGAGAGAATTGAGTAAGGTGGCTGGACAATGAATCAGCATACAAAAGTCAATAAACTTCTGATGAAGTAAAACAAATAACAACCAACTAAAATGTATAATGGAAAACAAATCTCATTTACAATAAAGACAATGACAACAGAAATTAAATGCCTAAGAATTAATTTAACAAGAATGCATGAACTTTATTTATTTTAAAAGATTTTATTAATTTATTTGAGAGAGAGAGCATGAGAGAGAGAGAGAGAGAGAGCATGAGAGGGAGGAGGGTGAGAGGGAGGAGGGTGAGAGGGAGAAGCAGGCTCCCTGCTGAGCAGGGAGCCCAAAGTAGACTTTATCCTGGGACTCCAGGATCATGACCTGGGCCGAAGGCAGTCATTTAACCAACTGAGCCACCCAGGCGGCCCATGCATGAACTTTATAAGACAACTTTAAAATATTAATGATAGCCACAAAAAAATAACTATTGATAAATGGACAGGCATTCTCTATTTTCAGAGTATAAAAGACACTCATGTAATTTCACCCTAAATTAATCATACCTTTAATACAAACTAATAAAAACACCAACACGGAGGCGCCTGGGTAGCTCAGTCGGTTGGGCGTCTGCCTTCAGCTCGGATCATTATCCTGGGGTCCTGGGATCGAGCCCCACGTCAGGCTGTCTGCTCAGCAGGAGCCTACTTCTTCCTCTCCTTCTGCCTCTCCCCCTACTTGTGCTCTCTCTCTCTCAAGTAAATAAAATCCTAAACAAAAAACACCAACATGATGGTAATACCAGCAAGATGGGGGAATAAGGCATCCTTGCTTTTGTTTCCTTATAGAGACCTCAACTTAACAACAACACGTGAACCATAATACCTTTATGAAAACTCCAGACAGCAGCTAGGAAATTGTATTAGCCTAGGTGAATGCAAAGTTGAAACAGTTGCACTGAAATGGACAAAAGCTGCTTCATGCTGCCACAATGATCCCCCCTTGGCAGGTGTACCTCAGCTTCATTTCTGGCTTCTCCCTCAAGGGATGGTGGGTGGATGAAGACAATAGTGAGATGTGCTCCCAAGGTTCTGGCTCTTTAGAGAGCTACCTGAGGGAATAGTTTCTTTCTCGCCTCACTTGGAGTACTAACAGAACTGGCAGAACCGGGGGTGTGGGGGAGGGGCAGCTGAAAGCACAGGAAGTTGCAAAATTTTTATTCTTTTTTTTAGTATTTTATTCTTTTTGACGCAATTGTAAATGGGATTGCTTTCTTGATTTCTCTTTCTGAGAGTTTATTAATGTATAAAAACAGAGCAGATTATTGTATATTAATTTTGGATCCTGTAACTTTACTGAATTAATTTCTTAGCTCTAACAATTTTTCGGCAGAGCCTTTAGGGTTGTCTCTATACAGTGTCATCTGCAAATAGTGACAGTTTTACTTCTTTCTTTTCAATTTGGAGGCCTTTTATTTCCTTTTCTTTCCTAACTGCTATGGCTAGAATTCCCAGGACTATGTTGGATAAAAGAGGGGATCCTTGTCTTGTTCCTTTTTTTTTTTTTTTAAGATTTTTTTTTTAATTTATTTGACATAGAGAGAGGGAACACAAGGAGGGGGAGTAGGAGAGGGAGAAGCAGGCTTCCAGCTGAGCAGGGAGCCCAATGCGGGGCTCGATCCCAGGACGCTGGGATCATGACCTGAGCTGAAGGCAGAAGCTTAACCGTCTGAGCCACCCAGGCGCCCCCCTTGTCTTGTTCCTGATCTTAGAGGAAAAGATTTCAGCTTTTTACTGTTGAGTATGATATTAGCTGGGGGCTTGTCATATAAGCCTTTGTTATGTTGAGGTATGTTCCCTCTTTTACCCACCTTGTTGAGTTTTTATCATAAACAGCTGTTGAATTTTGCCAAATGCTTTTTCTGTATCTGTTGAGATAAAATTAAAATTATTGGGGTGCACATTTATGATATGGGCACCTTCCGGAAATGTATTACACTGTAATATCCTGTTAACATGGCATATTAACATGCCCTACTCTTATGCCCCTTGTCTAATCTTCCTCATTAGCTTTGAAATCCCAAGGCCCATATCATGGTGAAAACCAGCAGCATTAACAGTCATTGAAGAGTTGGAACTCTTCAAAACTCCCCTTTCAGCAAATTGCTATTATGTGAATTGTCTGACAGTTCCAAGGATAACCCCAGTTTCAAGAATTATCTTTACTTGACCTGACCCAGAGCTAACCCTGTGTGAAAAGCCTTTTCCTCCGAGGTAATTGCTGAAACCAATTACAGGGAAGTAATTAACTTCGCAGCTGCCTGAAGTTGTGGATAACGGTTGAGGGAAACAATAGACTAACCATAAGGTTTAAAAAAGAAAGCTGGGGAACGAGATCGATAGGGGCTTTGAAAAGCTTTGACACAATCCTGGAAATTTAGAAGGCTATGTGCATGCCCAAGGCTGTACGCAGCTGTGCACATGCTTGGGAAAGACTTGAGAAGCCATTAAGATTTCAACTCTGGCTGATCTTGAGGTTCTTTCTAAGGAGGGAACAAAAGCTAAAGCAGAATTCAAAACTGCCTGATGGAGTGTTGATATTGTTCCTCAACATGCACACAGAGTCCCTGGCAAATATGAGGAGACTTACTGGTCCAAATGCTTAATGAAATCTTTGTCCAATCATTAGTGGACTCCTAAGCTAACCAGAGTCTTCAGTGGCTGCACATGATAAAAAATACAGATTTTGCAGAATTAGTTTAGAAATGTCAGTAAATATGTAGACACATCACCACCAACAAATAGCAGCAAACCTGCAGAGGGGTCCATAAAGCAAAGCATGATAAATTTCAATTTTTGATATAATACAATGTTCTCTAATCACAGTGGAGTGAAATTATGAATCAATAGCAAAAGGAAGTTTGGGATGTTCACAAATGTGTAAAAATTAAACAACACACTTCTAAGTAACCAGTGGGTCACAGTAGAAAGCACAAGGGAAATTTGAAATTACCTTGAGGTAAATTAAAAATTAAAAACAATATACCAAAACCTATGGGACTTTGCTAAAGTAGAGCTTAGAGGGAAACTTACCTAAATCAATAACCCAACCTAAGCATTCACCTTTGGAAGCTAGAAAAAGAAGAACAAACTAAATCTGAAATAAACAGAAGGACGGTTATGAATAGAAATAAAGGAAATAGAGAATAAAAAACGAGAGAAAATCAAAGAAACCAAAACTTGATTGAAAGATCAACAATACTGACAGAACTTTAGATATACTGACCAAGAAAAATAAAAGTACTAGAATTACCCAAACCAAGAATGAAAGGGGAAAGTCCCACTGACTTTTCAGAAATAAAAAAGATTATAAGGGAATACTAAACAATTTTAAGCCAAGGAATCAGATAACTTCAATGAAATGGACATTTTCTGAGACACAAACTATTGAAACTAACTCAAGAATAAATAGAAAATGTGTATAAACCTATAGCAAATAAAGTAACTGAATTAGAAATCAAAAACTTTCCACAAAGAAAAGCCCAGAACCAGATGGCTTCACTGGTGATTCCTACCAAATGTTTAAGGAAGAATTAACACTAGTCCTTCACAAACTCTTTCAAAAATAGAAGAATGGAGAGTGTGTCAAGTCATTCTATAAATCCAGTATTATCCAGATAGCAAAATCACATGAAAAAAAATACAGACTAATATCCTTTATGAATATAGACACAAAAATCCTCAACAATATACTAGCAAACTGGATCCAGAAACATATAAGGATTATATATATTTTATATTACATACAGTTATGTTTTATGTGGTTATATGTAATATGACATAATATAATAATTATATGAGGCTTACACACCGATCCAATGACTGGATGATTGGTTTAATATTCCCAAATCAATGGAACATGCCACATAAATAGAATAAAGATAAAAATCTCATGAGCATCCCAATAGATACCGAAAGAGCATTTGACAAAACTTAAATCCTTTGATGACAAAAACTAGGAATACAAGGGCACTCCCTGAACCTAATAAAGGGCAATTACAAAATTCCCACAGCTAACTTTGTACTTAATGATAAGAGACTGAGAGGATTGCCCCTAATATCAGGAACAAGACAAGGATGTCCACTCTTACCACCTTTATTTTACTGGTGGGTCTAGCAAGAAAAATTGGGCAAGAAAAAGAAAGAAAAAGCATCCAGATTGTAAAGAAAGGAGGAAATCTATTCTACTTACAGAGAGCATGACCTTACAAAATCTTGAGGAATTCACTAAGTCTCTAATAAAACCAAAACAACAACAACAAAACTTCAACAAGATTGCAGGACCCAAGATCAATATACAAAAATCAATTATATTTCTCTGTGATAGCAATTAACAACCTGAAAATAAAATTAAGAAAACTCCATTTACAATAGCATCAGAAAGAATAAAGTACTTAAGAATAAATTAGCCTAGTAGGTTCAAGACTTGTAACTGACAAATACCAAGCATCAGTGAAAGAAATTAAAGAGAACCTAAATAAATGGAAAGGTATATCATGCTCATGGGTTGAAGGATTTAATATTGCCAAAATGACACAACTCCTCAAATTGATTTAATGATTTAATACAACCTTCCCCAAATCATACCTACTGTTTTTGCAGAAATTGATAAACTGATTCTAAAATTTGTGTGGAAATGTTAGGAACCCAGAATAGCCAAAATAACATTAAAAAGAAGAACCAGGTGGGAGAACTCACAGTTTCCTATTTTGAAATTTAATACAAAGCCATGATAATTGAGGTAGTGTAGTACTAGATAATAATAGACATATAGGACATTGGAATAGAATTGAGAGTATAGAAACAAGCCCTCACATTCATACTGATTTACTACCAGGGTGCCAAAACAATTTAATGGGCAAAAGATAGCTGTTTCAACAAATGGCACTGGAACAACCATATATCCACATGTGAAACAATGAAATTGGATCCCTACATCACACCATACACAGAAATGTACTCAAAATGGATCAAACAGGGGCGCCTGGGTGGCTCAGTCGTTAAGCGTCTGCTTCAGCTCGGGTCATGATCCCAGGGTCCTGGGATCGAGCCCCGCATCGGGCTCCCTGCTCTGTGGGAAGCCTGCTTCTTCCTCTTCTACTCCCCCTGCTTGTGTTCCCTCTCTCGCTGTGTCTCTCTCTGTCAAATAAATAAATAAAATCTTAAAAAAAATGGATCAAACATTTAAATGTAGGGGTCCAAGCTATAAAACTGTTAGAAAAAATCTTAGACATAAAACTTCATGACCTTCGATATGGCAATGGAGTCTCAGACATGACGTCATGAACATAAGGAACAACAACAAAAAATTGATAAGTTGGACTTCATTGAAATTTAAATAAAAGAACATTTTAAAAAAAGAGAACAGGATCAAGAAAGTGAAAAGACAACCCACAGGACAGGAGAACATGTTTTCAAATTATATATGTGATAAGAGACATGTATCTGGAGTATGTAAAGAACATTTAAAACTGAACAACAAAAAGACAAATAACTCAATTAAAAAGTGGGTGAGATAATTAATTGACATTTCCCCAAAGATGATACAATCTTGGTCATGAAACACACCACATGGTGTGCAATATCATTCATTATTAGGGAAATACAAATCAAAACCAAAATGAGACACCAGTTCACACCCCCTAGGATATCTGTAGTGAAAAACAGTAATAGGTGTTGGCGATGATGCAGAGAAACTGGAATGCTCGGACTTTGTTGAATTGCTCCTGAATTTGTGAATGCTGACACATGGGAAACGGTGTAGCTGCTATGGAAAACAATTTGTCACTTCCTCAACAAGTGAAATATTGAGTTATCAAACGACCCAGCAATTCCATTCCTAAGCATACATCCAAGAGAATTTAAAACATATAGTCATACAAAAACTTGTACATGAATGTTGATAGCAACATTGCTCATAATCACCAACAAGTGGAAACAACCCAAATATCCATCACTGGATGAATAAATAAAATTTGGTAAAACCATATAGTGGATTATTATTCAGTAATAAAAAGATACCCAGTACTGATACATTCTATAATATTGATGAAACTTGTAAACATGCCAAGTGAAAGAAGGTGGAAACAAAAGGCCTCATAGTGTCTGATTGTGTTTATACAAATTGTCCAGAATAGGAAAATCCATAGAGACAGAGAATGGATCAATGGTTGCAGGGATGGGGTGAGGGGGGAGTTGGGAGAGACTGCCAATGTGTATGGGATTTCTTTTTTTTTAAAATATGTATTTATTTATTTTAGAGAGAGTGAGCATGAGTGGGAGGAGGAACAGAGGGAGACAGAGAGAGAAGCAGACTCCCTGCTGAGTGTGGAGCCTGATGCGGGGCTTGATTCTCACCCCCTTGAGATCATGACCTGAGCCAAAACCAAGAGTCAGCGGCTCAATGGACTGAGCCACCCAGGCGCCCCGTGTCTGGGATTTCTTATGAGGATGATGCAAATATTCTGGAATTAGTGTTCATCATTGCATGGCTTTGTGAATATACTAAAAATAACTGAATTTTTCACTTAAAATGTGAATTTTATTGTCTGAGAAACATACATACTATATATTGCTGTCCTTAGTTAATAGACTGGTTGGCTTATGATGAAAATGTGTCGGTGTGGGAATAGTAAATGATGAGGCCAGAATACTTTTAGCAGTGATTCCGAAGGCAAAATACTGAAGTCATTAATGCCAAATAATATAAGAATGCCTCTATCTCTGCTGCTGCTGTTGTTATTATTACCATTTATTGTTACTCTTGTTACTATTATTATCATATTGTGGAAGATCTAGGAAGAACAGTACATCATGAAACACGAATGACAACTACAGCTGTTGAAAATAAGGCGAAAGTGTTTTCATTACTGGCAGATGGCATGATGGTTCCCTGAAAAATCCCACGGAGTTCAACTGAAAAATTGTTAGATAAAAATGAGTAAGAATAAGATGGACATATATACATACAAGATCAACAGCTTGTATTTAAATTATAAAACCTCATTAGACAATATGATGAGGAAAGTTCATTTTCCAGGATCCAGAAAAAAAAAAAAAACCCAAACAAACCTAGAAATAAACTCACTGCCAAAGACTTGGGATTTCTGTAAAGAAAAGCAAAAAAATTGAGAGCCATGAAAGAAGACAAATGTAGAGGCAGATCTTAATTCTGGACAGCAACACTGAATAGTTTTACATTGTTAAATTGTTCGCTAAATGATTTATGAGTCCAATGTAACTTTCATTTCAACCTCCTGAAGAATTTATATTGGAATATTATGGGGAGAGTCTAAGGATCAGCTGGAGGAGTAAACAGTGAGACTAGCCAAGCAAATTTGGAAAAGGAAGAGTAATTAGAGAAGCCTTGTCACATTGCATATTCTCACTTCATCCCCTGCCTCCCTCCAAACTGCAATAGCCAAGAAAATGTGGAGCTGGTTCAAGAGTCAATATCTGGATCAATGGAATGAAACTGTCCAGCAGGAAAACAGCCACCACCATTATCACTGCAATCACCACCAGCAACTTGACTTTATAAAGAATTTAGAATGTGACCGATATGACCTTACAAATTAGTGGCGGGGTGGGGGAGGGGTGCCTGGGTGGCTCAGTCGGTTGAGCTTCTGACTGTTGATTTCGGCTCAGGTCTTGATTTCAGGGTCGTGAGATTGAGCCCCATGTCGGCCTCTGCGCTCAGCAGGGAGTCTGCTGGAGATTCTCTCCCCCTGCCCCTCCCCCCACTCATGCTCGCACGTGAGTGAGCTCTCTCCCTCTGAAATAAATAAATAAATCTTAAAAAGATACCAAATTAGTGGGGTGGAGGAATAGAAGGATTACTCAGTAAGTTTAAATATTTGGAAAATAAATTTATTCTCCCATTACCTTTCTTACATCAAATTCATGAAATATTTAAATATGAGAAGCAGAAATGTTTTATTTTTTTTTAAAAGATTTTATTTATTTATTTGAGAGAGAGAGAATGAGAGAGAGCACATGAGAGGGGGGAGGGTCAGACGGAGAAGCTGACTCCCTGCCGAGGAGGGAGCCCGATGTGGGACTCGATCCAGGGACTCCAGGATCATGACCTGAGCCGAAGGCAGTCGCTTAACCAACTGAGCCACCCAGGCACCCCTAGAAGCAGAAATGTTTTAAAGACCAGAAACAAATAAAGGGGAATATTTATTTAACTCTAGCTGAGAAGGAACTTTCTGAGTATAAATTAATGGAAGAAACCACAAAGGAAAAGACTGATAAATGAGACTACATAAAAATGAAAACCCTCTGTACGCACAAAGTGCCCCATAGATGGTTTCTGCCATGGGTTTGGAGTGGAAGAATGATAGCATTCATCTTGTGTTGTGAAAGATCCCTGTGACCGCTTTGTGGAGAATGCATTCTAGAAGGGTGAGAATTTGAAGCAGATGGACTATTCGGCGAAGCATTGCAATAGTTTAGGAGATGATTCTGGTTTGGACTGGGGGAATAATGGAAGTGGTTAAAGGAGGTTGGATTCAGGGTACAGTTTGAAGACAGATGACTATTTCTAGAGCCTTGGCTGGGTGGATCATTAAGGAAATGAGATAGTTAGAGGGCTACTCAGGGTCAGCAGAGGGTTTTTAAGAGGTGGTAAATAAAGATTTGAATATACTTATAACCTGAAGGAAAGAGCCAACAAAGAGGCAGATGTTGGAGATCAGGAGAGAGTCAATACATTTGAGAGAGGAAAGAATCAGATGAAGCAATAATGGGGGCTGGGATACAGAGCACACCTGAATGCATTAGCTTTGACAGGTAGGAAGCATATCTCCTTTGACGAAGTGATGAAAAAAAGAAAAGAATGGGTATAGGATATTGTTATGTTTGTAAATGGGAGATTAGGGAGGTGAAGACATTCATGCCTCTACGTCTCTATCTTCTTTGTGGTCGGGCAGAGGTGCATTAGGGGCGTGGCCTGTGTCAGCGGAGAGTGACCTATGCAGTCACTCAGAAGGGGGCGCCCCACTTGGGATTTAATACTCCGTGACTGCCGTCTTGAAGTTCTTAATCATTTTGCCTTTGAATTTGTTTTGTTCAGTGAAGTCTGATGGGAAAATGGAGCATTTGCTCCGGTCTTGGATCACTGGATCGGGCATGCGTCAGCCCATGGGTGGTTTTACCTCCCGCTGCCTCCCCACCTCCCCGGGACTGATTCTTGGCTGACCACTCCCCTGCCCCTGCCCGGTTGCTGGTGCCGCCCTCTGGGCAGAGACCTGGGTATGAGCATGTTGAGGGTGGGGGTCAGGTGTGCCCGTCCCATTCCTTAAGTGGTGGGCCAGGGGCCTGGGTAACTCTGAGGGTCCACATTTGTCCCAGGAGTATCCCCACACCTGAGGAAGTATGCAGCATTATATAGTAATTCAAGGAACACCAGGACAAATTGAGACAGAGACAGCAGAAGAAAGAAAAATGCTGCATCTTCCTTTTCTGCACAAGGGGCCCTGCATTTTCATTTTGCACTGGGCCTTGCAGATTATGTAGCTGGCCCTGATTAGGGGCCCGGAGAAGACAGAAGAGGTTTGGAATAATGCCTCAGTGGAATGGGAGATGGAGTATGTAATAGGATTTCCAAGCAATGTTCATGAATTTGGATTGGCACTGATTTCCACTGCCGTGTGTCATCTCTCCAGAAGCATTCGGCTCCATTTATCCCTTATTGGTGATTTTCGAGTGAGTGCGATAGAAATACGACACTGAAATCAAGGACACAGCCTGATGTGATTAACAAGGCTTTTTAATGGAAGAGCCACAAAGTGAGGATTCTTTGGAAGTGTTGACCCTAGCTAGAGTGTAAAGTGAGAGTCCTCAAAATTCTGCAGTATTCGGGCAGGAAACATTTAGCTCACGTGGTTTAGATAGTTCATCATCTCTGTTTGACTCTCTTCAACTGCAGGGTAATGGAAGATCTAGATTCTGCTCGGACTTTGGTGATATTCGTTCAGGCACTATGAGCGATTTTGCATGAGGCGTCATTGAAAATAAAAACAGCATTTCATAGCACATTTCAATCCCTTTCTCAAAGACCCAGGAAAGAAGCCCAACCATCTTAAGATCAGGAAGATTTTCTCTGGTCCAGAAAGGCAATGACTCTTTCGAAGCATACATCTTTCTTTTCATCTGAAGCTGGAAAGCTCCACCAAAGATCATGAAGTTTCCTTGCTTGACTGGAGCAGCGTGTTTTGAGAGGTAAGTATAAACATTAATTTGGGCCTCGCAACCTTACATCAGCCTTTGTTTTTTCTTGGAGGCCATGTATTTGCTTCCCTTCACCCAGGGTCTCTTTAGATTGGGAAGATAGGGCTGTAAAAATGCACTTTCTCCGTGATGTGACGTGGAACTGCTTTATTATGCAGTTAGCTGCTCGGCCAGCCATGTGCTCGGTGACCTGCCTGATTTCCTGTACACACATGCCTTCTCTCTCTTTCGCTCTGCTCTAAAGGCATTCGTCTCCATGACTCGAGACCAAAAACATTATCAAATAGGAAGTGTTTAGTGCCTCCGAGAAGCTATTTTTTTTGGGGGGGGTCTCACTTGAGTTGTTAGAGAATAGGTCTGCATTTCAAAAATCTGATCTTTCCCAAGGAGAACGGTAGTTGAAGAGACAAATAAGCTGAGTACTTACTGCTTTAAGCTACTCTCTGGACCAATGGGTAATTCATACATGAAGGCAATATAGGGTGTCCTACCTCTGGGGTCTTTGATCTCCAACCCCTACCAATCCCATGTTCACCCACACCTCCTTCTTTAGCACAAATATGCGGAGCTGCAACAGAAGACAGGAGGACTTTAATATCAAGGCAAACTTGATCGTAGTTCTTCTCCATCTTTTTATCCTCGTTCAAGTGACTGGGTCTCTAGCTGGTCCCTGAGACTTTTCTGTACTGATAAGCCCCCAAGGCTTGAGGGATGGGGACCCTGCCATGTTCTTGCCAGTTTTAACTCCAAGCTACATTCCTGTGATTGAAGCCCTCTTACCAGCTACCAGATTGTCCTCGGCTTAGATCTTTGAATGCCGTGCTCCTAAATTCTTTGTGCTTATGCTCTGTACACTCTTTGGGAAATTCTTCTGTCCACTGCTATCACTATGTCAACAGCTTGTCCATGCCATATGACTCTTTTTTTAAATAAAGATTTTATTTATTTATTTGAGAGAGAGAGAGAAAGCACAAGCACAAGCACAAGCAGGGGGAGCGGCAGGCCGAGGGAGAAGGAGAAGCAGACTCTCACGCTGAGCAGGGAGCCTGATGCGGGGCTCGATCCCAGGACCCTGGGGCCATGACCTGAGCTGAAGGCAGATGGTCAACTGACTGAGCTACCTAGGCGCCGCTGCCATATGACTCTTATTGTACTTCCTCCGAGACCATGTTTCTTTTGTCTGGCAGGGTCTATTCCCATAACTTGACATTTAATTACTTTCCTACAGTCTGCAGCACCCCAATGTGTCCTATTTTTGTTAATTTTTTGGCTCCTAGTTCTGTCACAGTAAAAGACAAGATGATACACAGGAGTGTCATCAATAGACTGTAGACTCAGATTCTGTGAATTTGGATATTAGAAGACCATAGTTCCCCCCCGCCGCCGCCCGCCCCGGGCAGATGATTCTAAGGGAAATAAAGGTGAGCTCAGTATTCTGAGAAAGGCAGAGAGAAGGGATTGTGCAAGTTTAGAGGTAGAAGAGTGAAGTAGGTAGAAGGGTTTTGGTTGGTTAGAAATGAACAGAAAACAATCAGAAATATCTTAACAAACAAAGGGAGGATTTGTTATAAAGAGGTATCTCATGGAACCCACGGGTGTAAATGCAACCCAACTTTTTTTTTTTTTTTAAGATTTTTATTTATTTATTTGACAGAGAGAGACACAGCGAGAGAGGGAACACAAGAAGGGGGAGTGGGAGAGGGAGAAGCAGGCTTCCCGCAGAGCAGGGAGCCCAATGCAGAGCTCGAACCCAGGACCCTGGGATCATGACCTGAGCCGAAGGCAGACGCTTAACAACTGAGCCACCCAGATGCCCCAAAATGCAACCCATCTTGAGGAAGGGATTGTCTTGTTCTCTCTCACATTTCTTTCTTTCTTTTTTTTTTTTTTTTAAAGGTTTTATTTATTTATTTGAGAGAGACAGAGAAACAGAGCACAAGCAGGTAGAGGGGCAGAGGGAGAGGGAGAAGCACGCTCCCCACTAAGCAAGGAGCCCGATGTGGGGCTGGATCCCAGGACCCTGAGATCATGACTTGAGCAGAAGGCAGACGCTTCACCTACTGAGCCACCCAGGAGCCCCTCAAATTTGTTTCTATCTACACATCTGCTTCATTCTCTGAAGACAAGTCCTCTCAGCTTTTAAGTTGATGGAATAGAAAAAAAAAAATTTTAAGCAAACATATATTTGATCTTGTAACTCCCTGCTTTAAAACCTTCTGATGGATTCCCACTGTACTTAGGATAACTTCTAACGTCCTTACCGTGCCCTGCATAGTCCTGTTATCTGGTTCATACCCACTTCTCTAACTTCGTTTCCTCTCACTAAGTTTTTATTCCTCTGACTTTGTAGACAATTTAGACTACTGCTTTTGGGCCTTTACATTTTTGGTTACTCTTTATCACATTGCTCCATCCTGTTTTCTCTGGTACATATTACTTTCTGAAATTATGCTGTTCGTGAATCTGTTTGCCATCCAATACCTTCTCAGTTGTGAGATTCGTGAGAAGGAGACGTTGTCCATCTTGAAAAAGGCAGATCTCATAGCTTCAGTGCCTAGAATTATGTATAGCACATGTTGAGGACTCAATAAATATTTGCTAAACCAATTAAAAGAGCAAGATGGTTGACCACTGAGAGTCGGACATCAGCACAGTGACCTAGCATTAGGGAGAAAAAAAGAGGTATAAACAATAATAATGTTGTTTAATGATATACGATATAGAACAATAAAAAAAATAAATAGTAAGTCATGTTAGCTCATATTTTTGGAATATTTACTCTGTTTGGCACCATTCAAAGAATGTGCATGTGTTAACACATTTTTTTTTTTTAAGATTTTATTTATTTATTTGAGAGAGAGAGAGAATGAGAGACAGAGAGCATGAGAGGGAGGAGGGTCAGAGGGAGAAGCAGACTCCCTGCCGAGCAGGGAGCCCGATGCGGGACTCGATCCCGGGACTCCAGGATCATGACCTGAGCCGAAGGCAGTTGCTTAACCAACTGAGCCACCCAGGCGCCCTGTGTTAACGCATTTAATCCTCTCAACAACCCTCTGAGGAAGATGCCATTATGATCCCCATTTTAAATTTGTGGAAGTTAAGGCACAAAAATGTGAAGTGACTTACTCAAGGTCAAACAGCTATTAAAAGGGAAAGCTAGGATTCAGGATACAAACCTAGATCGGTCTGAGTCCACACAGAGTACACTTAATTACTAATGCTTATTGACTTCCTTGGTTGCACAGCAATATAGATAACAAAGGAAAGTTGATTCCGAAACAAATTCTTCTTCATACATTCTCTAGCCAAGGTTATATATAAGGCCTAAACTTTATGTAAGTCCTAACTTAAAGGCTGGAATAAGTAAGCATACCCAAGGGCAAATCCAAGTGTGTCGGAGGTGGGAACCAAGCGGTTCTCAACACAAATAAGCCTTGAAAGTTGAATTGACCAACTTTAGGAATAGTGAGGGAGCTAACTAGAAATCAAATGTAAAGGTAGATTTCATTTTACTGTCTCTAATGGGCAGTCTTTCAGAATGAAGTACAGTGCTGAGATTTAAAAAAAATTCTCTGTGTGTGTGTGTGTGTCACATTCAACTACTTCTTTATAATTTGTCTTAAAATAGGGCAATATTAAATTCTTGGGCGTTTATAGACATTCATCCAACCCGTGGAACATCTTTTTTTCCATGTCAATCGTAACTGGTATCATAAAAGAACTACTGAAGTATAAATATTGAAATGACTCTGGCATCCAACAAATGTCAGACCAGAAAAAAATAGAAAAATTGCTTTACTGAAAGACAGGTGAAAGGGATACAAAACCATCCATTAAGAGGACATTAAAATGGAAATTTTGACTCTTACTCTGAAATGTTGAATACTTTTTTTTACAGTGTGTGTTGTTTGCCACAAGATGGCAGCTATGCAATTGTCATTCGAATATGGCATAGGTAGGTAGGCAGCGCTGTGCAGAAATCCTTTCTTTGCTTTAACAAAGTACAAATTGAATTACAAATATTGCTTCTAACCATATATAAATTTATTAAAAAAATGGTACATAAAACTTTGTCATGAACTATATAGACTGCCAAGATTTATGTGGTTATATAGATCTTTGAAGTTATTGGGAGGAAGGTATTGATTGTCAGCCAAGAAAAGTCCCAGATAAAGCTTATTAAGTAAAATCAAACAATAAAAAGCACGAGCTTTATAAAGATGTGCCAGGACCTTGGAGAAGAATGGAAATGTATTGTTCTGATGAGAAATCCAGGCTTCATTACAGCAAATTGATTATTCCGGCAATGATGCTCATCTTGGTTGTTCAATCAATGGTTCAGTAAATGGCATCAATCATTAAGAGAGCCAAATTGTGAGAGGAGAGCCATTTTAGAAATGTCGATCAGGCACAAAACATGGTTCCTTTAACATCAGTCTCTTCTATGAAGTTCTTTCTCATTTCCTCTGAATTCCTACCACACCTGCTGCCCAAATCACTCACTTTGGCATTTAATCGTGCCTGGACCTATGGCGTAGTCTGTTTCTTTTGAATGTTTTTTTTTTTTTAAATTAAATTACAAATAAATAAAAGAATCTTAAAAAAATTAAATTGAATTATAAAGTTTTTGTGAATGAGAAGTATATTTTACTTTTTCTTTTTCATTTTTTTAAAGATTTATTTATTTGACAGGGAGAGACACAGCGAGAGAGGGAACACAAGCAGGGGGAGTGGGAGAGGGAGAAGCAGGCTTCCCGCTGAGCATGGAGCCCGATGTGGGGCTCGATCCCAGGACCCTGGGATCATGACCTGAGCCGAAGGCAGACGCTTAACGACTGAGCCACCCAGGCGCCCCTATATTTTACTTTTTCATGCTAAGCAGAGTGCTCAGGTATGGAATGGTTATAGTCACATGGGCAGTATAGTACAGAAATTGAGTGTGGACCCTGGAGCCATACTGCCTAGATTTATATCCTATCTCTGTGTAAACTTAATGTAAGTTATTTGACCTCTCTGAACCTTAATTTTCCTCAAATGTAAAATGATTAGCAGTTAATATAAGTAAAACATTAAAAAATGTGCCTAGTGGGAAGTCGGTCTTTTAGTAGTCTTTGCTCTCAATGGTTCATGTCTTGGAGAGGTCCCTCGTAGGAGAAGCCTGGGTTGCCTCTTGAGCTGTCTCCTGGTGGAGTGATTAACCCGATACTGGGAAACCAACCACTCTCTACTGGTAAGCCCTCTGGTCACAGTTACGCTAAATGGTGCTTCCTTAAGAGACAGAAAAACTTTAGTCATAAGTACTTGAAAGTCCCATAACCAGTTCTATAAGGAGTAGTTTCTCCTGTCATGCTTTCAGGAAGGAAGTTTTCTCCATATTGGAATTTGTCAAGTTGGCACACCTCCTTCTGTTGATATGGAGAGCCCTGCTCTCGAAGAGGGAAGTCTGTTGTTTCATAATGTGGTCAGCTTTGCTGAAGTGCTATTCCAGTATATCGTCTCCTGGACAGTGTCTTATCCCAAGCCATATGGTGGTATGGGTAAGGGGGGTGGGGTAGTGGTGGTAATGGAACGTCATCATTGAAATTTATTCTATGTTAAGACTTGTGGTAGGAGCTTCCATATACCTATCCCATGTCATCGTCATGATTACTAGTCATATTTTACAGCCAAGGAACCTGAGATTCAGAGAGGTGTGTGATTTTCTCAGGATCATATGACTAATGTTTTATAATACAAAAACATACATTTGTGGACATTGTATGATGGTGGAACCAGGGTTTTAATCCAGATCTTTAGCTAGGGCACCTGGAATTCTTCTTAAATTCCTTATATATGACCATGGGAAAGATCAGGTCTCTCTTCTAGTCAGTGATGCCAGCTCTTCTGACATTCCTTAAAAAAACAATGGTACCAGTTCAGGCAATGACTCTTTGAGGCTAATCTTATCTGTTTACTCCGTAATGAATTTTTACCTGCCCCCTCCCCCGCCACAAACACACTACAAATATATTACACCAAAACAAGGTTTTTGTATCTGTTCTCAGGTGTCAATATCCCTTCTTGATCTCTTATTTTTGGAGGTGTTTTATTGGCATCTATTGGCACAATATTATTTGTTCTGGAGCTTTTGCCTGACTGATTCTAGGCTGGTGGCTGCTTTGACATGTGGACTCACCTTTAATCCTCTCCATTCCTTTCCTCCATCCTTGTGATCCTTTTACTTCTGTTTGCAAGAAAGCAGATCATTCTTTCTGGATGGACAACACACTGGAGAGTTTGATGTTTCCTTCTGAGTGCTCCCACTGTATTTTTCCATGCCTCTATGGAAGGGTTTAGATATATGAACCTATTTTTAGGGTTGCCAGATTTAGTAAACAAACATACACATATGTCCCAAATATTACACTGGACATATTTAACAGTAAAATTGTTCACCTGAAATTTAAATTTAAATGAGCATCTTGTATTTTTTTCTGGCAGCCCTGAAAGCTGGGATTGTTATAATATATATTCCTCCTTCTCCTCTTCTCACACTTCCTCCCGGTGTTTTTTCACTCTCCCTTATGTGGAGGAAGAGGGTATCCCCAGGGCCTACCATAGTGCCTACACACAGTAGGTGCTCAAATGTTAAAAGGAAAGAGATAGTTTCTAGGGGATGTCAAATTAGCTCAATTGTTTGCATGCTGTGACGTACTGGTGTTCCTTATCTAAAGAACTGGTGGCTGCTCTGGAGAACAGTATGGAGGTTCCTCAAAAAGTTAAAAATAGAACTACCTTACAACCCAGCAATTGCACTACTGGGTATTTACCCAAAGGATAGAAACATAGTGATTCGAAGGGACATGTGCTCCCCAATGTTTGTAACAGCAATGTCCACAATAGCCAAACTATGGAAAGAGCCCAAATGTCCATCAACTGATGAATGGATAAAGAAGGAGTGGTGTGTACACACACACACACACACACACACACACACACACACACTGGAATATTACTCAGCCATCAAAAAGAATGAAATTTTGCCATTTGCAATGACATGGATGGAGCTAGAGTGTATTATGCTAAATGAAACAAGTCAGTTGGAGAAAGACAAATACCATATGATTTCACTCATATGTGGAATTTAAGAAAGAAAACAGATGAACATACGGGAAGGGGGAAAAAGAGAGGGAAACAAATCATAAAAGACTCTTAACAATAGAGAACAAACTGAGGGCTGTTGGAAGAGGGGATGGTCTAGATGGGTGATAGGTGCTAAAGAGGGCACTTGTGATGAGCACTGGGTGTGGTATGTAAGTGATGAATCACTGAATTCTACTTCAGAAACCAATATTGCACTGTGTGTTAACTAAAATTTAAATTAAAAAAATAAAAAATAAATAAAAATGCAAACCAAGATAATACACAAACATACAAAATAAAGACCAGATGGCTGAAAAACATAATCTTCATTAATCCTTGTGAGTTACCCTTGAAAAAATGAAACCGTTGTTATCTAGCAAATGAATTTAATCAATATCAGATAGATGATTCTTCCAGCTTGGGTTTGGGGAACACGTATCCTATTGAGTTGGTAAGTGTCTATTTTCACCTCTGAAAAGTTTGGGCTCATAGAAGTAGGTCTATCCGGTACTCTCACCCAGGCTCCCCAATGAGGCAATCCACATGTAACAGTTTAACCCCAGTTCTCAACTCATACTGGTGTCTGTTTTGATCGAAATTCTCCTGTTAATGTCACCAATCTTCACTCTAAACCATCCCCTCATTCCATCCCTGCCCTTAGTGTCTCAAGATGGATACAGACTAACTGAAATGTGATAGGAAATTACCAAGGGAGTTTCTTCTTTGTTTTTGCCCATGATCTCCAGCTGTGGTGAACAATTTGTATTAATTAATGACAAGCATTTACATTGTTACATGTATCAAAATGCTTCTAAAAAATCTTTTCTTTTTGAAACATGATGGCTAGCACTAGAATTATTTCCAAAATGGAAAAAGAAAGCATTTTTTAAAAATAGAGGGTGTTTTTTTTTTAACCTTCAGAGTATAACTACCCCCAAGAGAAACTTAAACTGATAATTATGGAATCAGTTTATGCTTTCATTGATGGAAAATATCTTAAATAGACATTATCTTAAATAGACATCCTGCTGAGGACCTAGAGAAAGCTCTTTCGTGGAGCTGCACTAGGTTTCCCTAAAAACAAAATTAGCTAATTTTGTGCAGCAGTTACAGTCTTATTACTCTTAACAAAATTCAAAACTCCATTTTAAGCCTACTCATGTAATAGTTGCTCTTCAGGGTAGAATAATAAAAGCTACCCACACAACTTGGAGGCTACAATTATAATGTGCGGTAGCTCCAACTTCTATGGAAGAATGCACCTCATCCCACCAAATGGAGAAAATTTTACAGAAAGAACATTTCTTTCAAAGAAAATGATTTTGTTTCTAGTATATTTACAATTGCTTTCCAGTTGTCAATGTTCTCTGGTTGGCCTCAGAGGATGATCAACAGGATGTCATCAAGCAAACTCCCACAGAGCAAAGTTTCCAGACACAGTTTCTACTAGCTTCTATTGCTCAACTCACTTGTAGATGAGGGATGAAATAAATACTGATTAGCTACCTACTTTGTATACACCACCATGCTAGTCACTGAAGATAATACAAGGATGGATATTGTGAATATTGACCTCAAGCTGCTCACGTGTATATTGGAGACATTGAAACATATGTTATCATGTTAAAATATGTGGTACAGGCAGGATGCCCAGAAACTGGTCACAATTTTCTTTTCTTTTTTTTTTTTTAAAGATTTATTTATTTATTTGAGAGAGTGAGAATGAGAGAGAGAGAGAGTACATGAGAGGGGGGAGGATCAGAGGGAGAAGCAGGCTCCTCGCCGAGCAGGGAGCCCGATGCGGGACTTGATCCCGGGACTCCAGGATCATGACCTGAGCCGAAGGCAGTCGCTTAACCAACTGAGCCACCCAGGCGTCCGGTCACAATTTTCAATGACCATATCTTAATGCACTGCATCTATGGCAGGCATTACAAATCATTGGTTATCAACAATTTTTAAGTGGTTGAAGGTTGTAAATCATTTACTTAAAACATAATTTTATTAACATGATGGCCTCTGTCACTTGCAATCATTTATTTATTTATTTATTTTTGAGTGAGAAAGAAGACTGTGTCAGTCACTTGAGTAGTTTGCCCCGTGACTCCTCTGCATGTGTGCAGATAGGTTTTCTGGATTCCCTGTCTGGGTCCTGCACGGATGTCAAGAGGGTACTAGATATTAGGGAAGGAGAAGTGGGTGCAGACAGTGGAAGCTGGGGTCTAGATGGGCTCTAGTTCATATTATTGTGAAAATGTTTCTTTCTCTAGGGATTGTATTTCCCTCTTCTCATTTTTCTCTCTTGGGTCTTCTCTTGTGTCCATGCTTTCCAGGTAAATGACCCTCAAACCTCCAATTACTTCCCAGTCACCTTTATTTTTTTTTTTAAGATTTTATTTATTTGTCAGATTGAGAGAGGAGAGAGAACGAGCACAAGCAGGGGGAACAGCAGAGGGAGAGGGAGAAGCAGACTCCCCGCTGAGCAAGGAGCTGGACACGGACTCGATCCCAAGACCCCGGGATCATGACCTGAGCCAAAGGCAGACCCTTAACTGACTGAGTCACCCAGGCGTCCCTCCCAGTCACCTTTAGACTGCTCTCAATCATGATAGGAAGACAGCACAAAAAGTAAAAGATAGCATGTGAACAGAAGGTGCTAGAACCAAACCTGGGCAGCGCGTGCCTCTGCAAAGATTGTGGTTTGTGTATCCAGTAACCACTTCCACCCCAGGCATAGTTCGGTATGCATTTTTGTGTTTGTTGTGGCTGGTGTCAGGAGGAGGGAAGGTCTACATGAGACTGATCTGCTTCCTTCCTTTGTAGTTACAGAAGTAGTTGGAAGTACAACTTCATGGATTCCAGAAAGAACAAAAGTACCTTACCTTTCCAGGGGCAATATTTTCACAGAGGACCATAAATGAGTCAGATCACAGTACTTTGGATAATGTGAGGGAAGCTCTCCTTTTTTTCATGAGAAACCGAGGCTCAGAGGGCTTACCACCTTGCCCGAAGCCCACATCTCATAGAATACGGCTGCTCAGGAGTTTTCTTTTCTCTCGTCAGTACTGGAACAAATGGTCATTCTCCTGTAACTGCTGGTTTTCTCCTTCTCTTGGCCTCTCTGTCTTTTCCTGACTTTCGTGACCACACCTATACATCCCTTTGCTAATACTGGCAGACAGCCTGGCCCAGGTAACGTCAAACAACAACGTTCCTATGTACTCACAGGTCTTTACACTTATGGTATCAATGAAGCACCTTCCTAGACCTGTCCTGGATGGTAAGTAGAGTGTCTTTTTGAAACAAGAGACTTTTCCACCTTTTCCTTTTGCGATCCTGTTATATCAAGACATAGCAATAGAGACAGTTCACCTTCTCAAGGCTAACGTCCTGACCACTGACATTGGAACTTTCCAATGTCTTGCTTTGTCTTGCAGTGTACACCGGAAAGAAGCAGAAGTGTGGCAGGTGCCCCACTAGCCTTTATACAATTTCCATGACTCCTACCTGATCGGCTTACAAAAGCGCTCAAGAAAGCCTTGTTTTGGTTTTGGAGGGTTTTGTTTTGCTTTGTTTTTTTTCTTTCTTTCTTTCTTCTCAACTTTGGTGTGCCTGTGTATGTCTGATTACGCTGAAGCCATCTCTGGCCCCTTCAGCTTTACCTTGTGGAAATATGGTTAACATTTTATACAGATTCAAAGTCGTTACCCAAATATCATCTCTGACTTCTAGCTCATTCCATCCATTCTACTGTAACACATTACATATGTGTACCTAGGGGGAATTTCAATTAATGTTTGGATCTGGATTCTCCAAGTGGATACAAAACACTTTTGCAATGCAAAAGGGAGAGTGTCTATTACTGGAAAGTATCCGGGTGGGAGTGGGGAGAAACCAAAGGGATGATGAATTAGTAGACAGCCTAGTTGGTGGAGTGCCTCTGCCTGACTTCCATCCATACTCTTGGAGTCTAAAAATTCTGTATTTAACTGCAGAAATCTTGGTGGGAGGGGCTATAAGATCAGGCTACCTCCAACTGCCATACTAATACTCAGGCTGATATGTGTTTATCCTAAGAGTCTGGCACTGTCTCTGTTCACACTGAATAGAGTGGTCCTGATGTAGCCATAACAAATGTCACAGACAGGTGAATATGTGCTCAGGTGATCCTCAGCTAGAATACTAACTCCCCCAGGAATGAGTCAGAGTCCTATTGCCTCTGGACAAAGAAGGATCAAAATGGGATCATCGAGAAGCTCTGAGTAGCATTGCAACAGGATGACTCAATGAGAACACATTCGATTTTGGAGCCAACTTTTGGGAAGTTGGGTACAAAAGCTGAGTGGAAAGAGTGAAGGCACAGGTCCCAATATTTGTGAGCTGAGGCATTCATTTACTGCAGTCAAATGTTGATGGTGGCAGTATCCCTTCTCTTCTAATTGGCAGAGAAAAGCAGCAAAGAGTAACTAAATGTTACTGACCCAGCTTGGAACTTACTGAGCAAGAATCGCCCAAAAGAGTGGAGAAGAAAGAAGACAGTGTTTCACCCAATTCATTCTCTGCTGTGTTATTGTGAGTCTTAGGGCAGTTGTCAGTGTAGTGGGCATGGAAATGGAGATACAGTGAGAGTCCTTCAACTTAGGATCAAGCCAGCATTCATTAAGCACAATTGTAGAGGGGCGCCTGGGTGGCTCAGTCGGTTAAGCATCTGCCTTCAGCTCAGGTCATGATCCCAGGGTCCTGGGATCGAGTCCCACATCGGGCTCCCTGCTCAGTGGGAAGCATGCTTCTCCCTCTCCCGCTCCCTCTGCTTGTGTTCCCTCTCTTACTGTGTCTCTCTCTGTCAAATAAATAAATAAAATCTTAAAAAAAAAATTTTTTTAACAATATATATGTCAGAGGTACCTGGGTGGCTCAGGCGGTTAAGCATCTGCCTTCGGCTCAAGTCATGATCCCAGGATCCTGGGATCAAGCTCTGCGTTGGGCTCCCTGCTCTGCAGGGGGTCTGCTTCTCCTTCTTCCCCCCCACCCCTGCTCGTGCTCTTTCTCGCTATTTCTCTCTCTCTCAAATAAATAAATAAATAAAATCCTAAAAAAAGACAATTGTAGAATCAAACATTCTTTTTTGCAGCAGCCTAAAAAAAAAAAATCTGTGCTACTGTCAAAAAGTTGTTAAATAAATACACCTGTCCTGCTGGAGGACGAAGCAAATCTGGATGGATTGCCAGGCTTCTGACTGATTTATCACATAGCGGAGCTGACGAAGGAGGAATCAAAGCTGCCTGGGAAGACAGAGATATTGGGCTGTGTCCACAATGACAGCTCAACTAACTGAAGCATTCGTTTTGCAAGGAACAAGTTGAATTGGTACTATCTAAATGTTTGCTTTAAAAATTGAAGTGTGCTTTGCCGAATCATTTTTAAGAAATGTAATAACTCTTCCATTTATTCTAATTAAAACAGATCTCTCTCTTTTTTAATACGGGAGCTATTAAAATCGGCAGATATTTTTGGAACATTTCTCCTTACCTTTCAGTAGGAAAATATTCCTTTTGAAGCAAACCCAGAATTTTGCTCATTTCAAATATTAATAAAAATGGGATTGCCATTGGATGATGGCACAGGGGAGTTTTAACGCTTCATTTTAAATTCTTCTTTTATGTTTTAATTTCTACAATAAGAATGTGCCTCATTTGATATTTAAATATATACATGTAGATATAGTTATAGGTGTGGTGAAAGTGACACCAGGTCAATGAGTGTAGTGGTTAGCAGCATAGGATTTTAAATATGAGGCATCTTGGTTCATATTTCATCTGTACTAGTTATTCATTATATGGCCTTGGGCCATATAACCTCATTCGTAAAATGAAGATAATAATACCTACCTTGAAGGATTGCTGGGAGAATGTGATAATGTATGTAAAGTGCTTTGCATAGTGCCTGGCACACAAAGGTATCCAATTAATGCTTAGCTACTGTTTGTATCACTTACATAGCACTTTATAGTTTTCTTTTTTTTAATTTTATTTTATTATGTTATGTTAATCACCATACATGACATCATTAGTTTTTGATGTAGTGTTCCATGATTCATTGTTTGCGTATAACACCCAGTGCTCCATGCAGTACGTGCCCTCCTTAATACCCATCACCAGGTTAACCCATCCCCCACCCCCCTCCCCTCTAGAACCCTCAGTTTGTTTCTCAGAATCCGTAGTCTCTCATGGTTCGTCTCCCTCCTCCGATTCCCCCCCTTCATTCTTCCCCTCCTGCTCTCTTCTTCTTTTTTTTTTTTTTAACATATAATGTATTATTTGTTTCAGAGGTACAGGTCTGTGATTCAACAGTCTTACACAATTCACAGCGCTCACCATAGCACATACCTTCCCCAATGTCTATCACCCAGCCACCCCATCTCTCCCACCCCCCACCACTCCAGCAACCCTCCGTTTGTTTTCTGAGATTAAGAATTCCTCATATCAGTGAGATATATGATACTTGTCTTTCTCTGACTGACTTATTTTGCTCAGCATAACACCCTCCAGTTCCATCCACATTCCTTTTGATGGCTGCATAATATTCCATTGTATATATATACCACATCTTCTTTATCCATTCATCTGTTGATGGACATCTTGGCTCTTTCCACAGTTTGGCTATTGTGGACATTGCTGCTATAAACATCGGGGTGCACATACCCCTTCGGATCCCTACATTTGTATCTTTGGGGTAAATACCCAGTAGTGCAATTGCTGGGCCATAGGGTAGCTCTATTTTCAGCTTTTTGAGGAACCTCCATACTGTTTTCCAGAGTGGCTGCACCAGCCTGCATTCCCACCAACAGTGTAGGAGGGTTCCCCTTTCTCCGCATCCTTGCCAACATCTGTCACTTCCTGACTTGTTAATTTTAGCCATTCTGACTGGTGTGAGGTGGTATCTCATTGAGGTTTTGATTTGGATTTCCCTGATGCCGAGTGATGTTGAGCACTTTTTCATGTGTCTGTTGGCCATTTGGATGTCTTCTTTGGAAAAATGTCTGCTCATGTCTTCTGCCCATTCCTTGATTGGATTATTTGTTCTTTGGGTGTTGAGTTTAAGAAGTTCTTTATAGATTTTGGATACTAGCCCTTTATCTGATATGTCATTTGCAAATATCTTCTCCCATTCTGTCGGTTGTCTTTTGGTTTTGTTGACTGTTTGCTTTGCTGTGCAAAAGCTTTTTATCTTGATGAAGTCCCAATAGTTCATTTTTGCCCCTGCTTCCTTTGCCTTTGGTGATGTTTCTAGGAAGAAGTTGCTGAGGCTGAGGTCAAAGAGGTTGCTGCCTGTGTTCTCCTCTAGGATTTTGATGGACTCCTGCCTCACATTTAGGTCTTTCATCCATTTTGAGTCTATTTTTGTGTGTGATGTAAGGAAATGGTCCAGTTTCATTGTTCTGCATGTGGCTGTCCAATTTTCCCAACACCATTTGTTGAAGAGACTGTCTTTTTTCCATTGGACATTCTTTCCTGCTTTGTCGAAGATTAGTTGACCATAGAGTTGAGGGTCCATTTCTGGGCTCCCTATTCTGTTCCATTGATCTATGTGTCTGTTTCTGTGCCAGTACCATACTGTCTTGATGATTACAGCTTTGTAATAGAGCTTCGAGTCCGGAATTGTGATGCCACCAGCTTTGCTTTTCTTTTTCAACATTCCTCTGGCTATTTGGGGTCTTTTCTGGTTCCATACAAATTTTAGGATTATTTGCTCCATTTCTTTGAAAAAAGTGGATGGTATTTTGATAGGGATTGCATTAAATGTGTAGATTGCTCTAGGTAGCATTGACATCTTCACAATATTTGTTCTTCCGATCCATGAGCATGGACCGTTTTTCCATTTCTTTGTGTCTTCCTCAATTTCATTCATGAGTATTTTATAGTTTCCTGAGTACAGATCCTTTGCCTCTTTGGTTAGATTTATTCCTAGGTATCTTATGGTTTTGGGTGCAATTGTAAATGGGATTGACTCCTTAATTTCTCTTTCTTCTGTCTTGTTGTTGGTGTATAGGAATGCCACTGATTTCTGTGCATTGATTTTATATCCTGCCACTTCACTGAATTCCTGTATGAGTTCTAGCAGTTTTGGGGTGGAGTCTTTTGGGTTTTCCACATAAAGTATCATATCATCTGCAAAGAGTGAGAGTTTGACTTCTTCGCCGATTCAGATGCCTTTTATTTCTTTTCGTTGTCTGATTGCTGAGGCTAGGACTTCTAGTACTATGTTGAATAGCAGTGGTGATAGTGGACATCCCTGCTGTGTTCCTGACCTTAGGGGGAAGTGCTTTATAGTTTTCTAAGTTCTTGCAAATGTTATTTGATTCAAATGTCCTAATAATGCTGGAAAACATGTCAAAACCAAAGAGAGATTTCAAGAATGGTTAGCACTTTTTCCTAATGGAATGGTCACTGATGTCGAGAGCCCACCCACTCCCATTCCGGATGTCTGTCCTTTCTGTTTCCAGTTTGGTCCAATGAGATCTTGGCTTTTATGTTCAATGGTTATCAGGTTGCAACATATAGTTTTGGAAATGATGACCACTGAGCTCACATGTCATTATCCAGAATATAGGGATATATCCTAGAAGTGTTTTTAATGTTTCTGCAAAAAGTAAAAATAAATTAGAATCAAGAGGTTTTTATGAAGAGAAATGCTCAACTTCAGGCTCAATAGTAGATACTTAGGTTCATTGTGAGGAGGCAGATATAAGGATCATCTTAAATGGCATCCACATCAAGCTATATTAACCCAGACCTAATAAGGCAAAAAAAAAAAAAAAAGCAGTTCTGCTAATATCAAACAAAACAAAGTCTAGAAAAGGCAGCAGTTATCTTTCTATTCTTGTCTTTTATAGACTTAGGTTTTATTCATGTACACTTTTTCATTTTTACCTTTAGGAAGACTCCTTTCTAGCATGTACTTCTTAGAGATTTCACTTGTGGAAAAAGACTTAGACTGATGGTTCTTTAAGCATCACCTGGAGAGCTTGTTAAAATACCGATTGCTGGACCTAGGCCCCAGAATTTCTGATTCATTTGGAACTACTAACAAGTTCCCAGATGATGCTGATGTTGTTGGCTTGGAAACCATACTTGGAGAACACCCACATTCAAATAAGGAGGGGTCACAGAGATTTTGTATTTATAGCTGATTAGAGGACAGAACCTAATTTTTTTTATTTATTTGAGACAGAGAGAGAGAGAGAGAGAGAGAGAGAGAGAATGAGTGGTATGGGGGGACAGGGCAGAGGGAGAGGGAGAAGCAGGCTCTCCACCGAGCAGGGAGCCCGATGCAGGGCTTGATCCCAGGACTCTGGGATCATGACCTAAGCTGAAGGCAGACGCTTAAAGACTGAACCATCCAGGCGCCCCAAGAATCTAATTGGGTGCAATGGGACACCTGGCTGGCTCAGTTGGTAGAGCATTCGACTCTTTATCTCGGGGTTGTAAGTTGAGCCCCACATTGGGTGTGAGACGATTACTTAAAAATAAAATCCTAAAAAAATAAAAATGTATATCAGTTCAAAAATAAAAGTAATTTTAAAAAGTATATATCAGTTTGGTGAATATTTATTTGCTATCCACTATGTGTCAAGCACTGTGCTAGATCCTAGAGATACAGGTACAAGCAAATTAGATGAAATCAGTGAACTTCATAGATTTTTCACTCTAGTAGGGGGTGACAACAAGAAATATTGAAAAGTACCAGATAATGATAGCTTCTATGAAGAACAATAAAACCAAGTAAGGGGATAGAAAATGACAGAGGTGGGATACTCTTTTATGAACGATGGCCAAGGGAAGCCTCTTTGAGGAAGAGACACTGAGTAGAGACCTAAACGAAGTAAAAAGGCAAGTCAAGAGAATGTCTTGGGGTTAAGCTTTCCAGATAGAGGGACAGGCCCTGAAGTCTGCTCAAAGTATTTAAGAAACAGTGTGTAGATCACTATGGCTGGTGAAGGCTGAACAGGGAATGAAGAAATTCATTGATAGAAGCCAATTCACATAAAGCCTTGCAGGCCATTGTAAGGACTTTGGAATTTATTGTGAACAAATGAGACTTGAACAATACAAAAAAAAAAAAAAATAGACAACGAATGGAAGATGGCTTGAATTTGTCATTTTAATTTTGATGGTTTGATATCATATACAGCTAGTCATTCACGGCATTAAATTCTGAAAATTTCAACATCAAAAATTTCCCATTGGTAATTCTTTTCCCCTAGGACGACTTTCGGCAATCTTATGTTTAGCTTTTAGTTAGCCCAGTCGTTTGTCAAGAGTGAATGAAACAGATACCATTCTCCTTAGATCAGTTGCCTTCATGTTTCTGGTATTTCTTTAATTTGCTTACTGTCTTTTCTGACACTTGTTTGTCTTTTCCCACTGTACGGCACACACTGAAAAGCTTACAGCCCTTAACTGGAATTTCTTCTCCTAGGCAATGCCAACTGCTATCTTGTCTTTTCTCCAAGGGATCTGAAAATGTACAATAAGAAAATGCACATTAGCTCCTCAAATACAGGAAACAGAGATTTCTGATAAGCTTGGAGATATCCTCATAAGATGAACCCTTCTGTGAGTGAAGAAATTATTAAAATAAGAACATTTCCACCTCAAAGCTTTCCTGCTCTGATGTCAATTGGTCTTGTAACATTTTAGGAGTTTTTTTTTTTAATTTTTGAAAAAGATTTTATTTATTTATTTGAGAGAGAGAGAAAGAGAACGCACAAGCTGGGGGGAGGGGCAGAGGGAGAAGCAGGCTCCCCACTGAGCAGGGAGCCCGGATGCGGGGCTGGGGCGGGGCTCGATGCGGGGTTTGATCTCAGGACCCTGGATCATGACCTGAGCCAAAGGCAGATGCTTAACCAACTGAGCCACCCAGGCGCCCCACATTTTAAAAGTTTAAAACAAAGCAGTGGAGTCACAAAAAGAAGAATTCTCAATGGTTCCACTTATATGAGGTATCTGGAGTAGTCAAATTCATAGAAACAGAAAATAGAATGGTGGTAGCCAGGGGCTGCAAGGAGGGAGGAATGGAGAATTGTTTCTTAATGAGCATAGCGTTTCAGTTTTGCAAGATGAAAACTTCTGAAGGTTGGTTGCATAACAACACGAATATACTTAACAACTACTGAATTGTACACTTACAAATGGTAGAGATGGTAAATTTTAGGTTCTGTGCATTTTACCACATTTAAAAATAATACAATAAACGGGTTGAATCTAATAATGGCAATAGTGAAAATGGACTAGTAATACAACCCTGCTGCAGAATGATAAATCAAAATCAGAGTATGGATAAGATTGTATCCCTTATATGGACTTAGACTGATTCAGTAGACAGTTCCTGTCTATTATGTATATGACAGAAGTCTAGGTGCCATAGATACAGACAGGAATAAGAAGACACTTTTTGCCCACCAATAACCTGGAGTCTAGTTGAGACAGATGGACTCAGGAACGGTACCAACAAAAAAGAATAATATTGATGCTACACTAGAAGTATGACCAGAGAATTTGGGAATCTGATAATGTAGGGAAGGTGTAAAGGAAGATGACTCCTAAATTTGGCTTTGGAGGGTGAGTTTTCACGTTGGGCTGCGGAATAAAGAGCATTCCAGCCACAGTGAATAGACTGTGCCATGAGAGATGGTGTAATTTTCACATGAACTCCAATGCAGAAACAGCAATGATGAAAAGGAGAGATACTTTGAGAAAGATTTAGGAGGCAGAGATCACAGGTCCTGGTAACTGATTTGTTGAGATGAAGGCAGAAAAGAGCAATAAATTGAGGATGGTTTCCGGTTTTCTTGTTTTTTTTTTTTTTTTTTCCCCTGGATGCTGGGTACAAGTACTATATACATAGATATAGATCTGGAGATAGAGAGATAGGGATTCAGAATATAACTCTTAGGTCTGGGTCTGTGTTTAGGCAGTTTAGGTCCTCTATGTGGATTTATTTAAGGAAGATCAGCATTTCTGTTTAAAATTATCATTCAATCTTCCTGACCTGAAATACCCAATGTAGTCACTAACCGATCACGTACCAAAAGGTTACTGCCAGAAGAAAGCCAAAGTGAAACTATCTGTTACCTATATCAATGATACCCTAGGTTAAGTCACTCAACATGCATATTATCTCCCCGCTAGCTTGTCTTTCTGTACTTGGTGCCCGAGAAGCTAAAATTTCGTTTTTCAGATTGCCTTGCAGCTAGAGGGCTGGCATCCATACAACCTGGTTGTGTAGAAACTGCGTTTGGGGAGACAGATGTTGTGTCAAGCAGAGATCTGAAACATCTGCTTCTTTCTGAAACAGCAGTGGCAGAGTTTGTGGCTCAGGCTCAAGCAAAATAGGAGATCGCAGCAGTAGTCCTTTTCTGTAACCACCCTGAGGCATGGTTGGGCTTTTCTCATTGCTAAATCACTGCTCCTGGCTATTTGGCATCCAAGCTTGGTTCCTGGCACTCCCAGAGATTCTATGGGGGCACCCGAACTATTTTACAAAATCTCTTTCTCCTTAAAACTAGCTGGAGTGGATTCAGTTGTCTATACCGAAGAACTCTGGCCAATATACATGGGACTAGCACATTCGACTAAATAAACTAGTTGACATTCAAGCCCCTTAGAGTATTCATGTTAGGTAGGCTCTAGTGGTGGAAGCAATGGAGTATTGTAGCTCTGAGGTCAGACAGATCAGGTTTAAGTTCTGGTTCTACCATATGCTATCCTTGTTACTTACTCCGGTAAGTTACTTAACCTCCACATATTTCAGTTCTTCCAACTATAAATTGGAGATGATCACAGTGTCCGACTCATAATGTTGTAAGGGTAATATGAGATAATTAATATGAAGAACTTATCCCACTACCTGGAAAACTAGTGCTCAAAAAGATGTTTATATTTGTTCATAGTAAGAATGCATGTGTAGGCTTTGTCTTGCTCACAAGGGCTCCTTGGCTTTTCACTGGGACTTGTTTTTGTGTTTGGCCTAAACAGGCCCATTTCTCTATACAATACACAACAATTACAATCTATTTTATTTTATGAATTCCCTTAATAAATGAATGAAAGCCAAACAAAAAAAAAAAAAAGAAGAAGAAGAAACAAGGAAGATAGTTTTGTGTATTAACTCAAGTCTAAACTTGGATCAACCTATGAACTTCCATCATGGCTCTTAGAAGATTTAACAGTCAATAACTGTGACATTTCGGAAGCTAGGGCTATGCCTAAGTTCCTTTTAGGATCAGGACATCGTTTCACTCCATTTCTGGTTTGAAAATTGCAATATCTTTTGAGTGGGTGGGGGCGGGCAAGAGGTGAGGTAACACTCCTCACAAAGGCCATGAGTGTTCATCCATGTCCAAGGGTCCTAGTGGATATTTGCCCAACTGTACTTATGACTAAAATGTAATGAGACATACATCCAAATGAATGTTATCCCTTTGGAAAACTGTATACATAGTTTAGTGGTCTGCCCTGATCCAAATCGTTTTTAGAACTTGTCCTTTGGGATTTCTTAAGGGACAGTTTCTACTTCTCCCTTTTCCTTTTGCACATGCATGTACATATATACATACATGGATGTTATTTTATGACCTGGAATAGTTTTAAGCTCCACGTGGTTGCACATGGGTAGGTTGTTACTTTACTAATATTCTTCATCAAATTTATTACTGTTTGACACAGTTATGCCCCTTTAAGATCCCTCTCAGCTCCAAGGAGGAAACCAAGATATATAAACCAGTTACACATGAAAGATTAGTCTACTACTTACAATAACTTCCTTCCACCCTTATCTACACGCTGACCTCACAGACAGTCCTTATATTGCCTTGATTAGACTTAGTGTGGGTGGTGGTGTATCATCATTAACATCATTATCAACATCATCATCATCATCTCAGCTTTAAAGATGAAAATTTTTTTCTGGTGATCAAATCCCCTCACCCTGTATTATATGAAAATTTTCCTATTTAGGAAACTCAAAAGAATATGCTATAAGAACTATTCATCCAATGATACCATTAAGTGAGTGAAAAGCCAAACTACTGTGTGGGAGAAGATATTTATAACATATCAATATGACAAACAATATATATCTGGAATATATAAAGTACTCCTACAAGTCAAAATGAAAAAAAAAAAAAAAAAGAAGACAAACCAAAAAAAGACTTGGGCAAAAGAGATGAACAGTCACTTGACAAAAGAAGGTATCCAGATAGCTGATAAACAATATTCAAGGATGCTTACTATCGTTATTCAGTAGGAAAATGCAAAATAAAACCATAATGAAATACTAGTACACACTTGCTATCATAGTTAAAATTAAATGGATGAATGATATGAAGTCTTAGTGAGAACATGGAATTAGAACTCTCCTATTTTACTGATAGAAGTATAAACTACTACAATTACATTTGAAAAGCATTTGATGGTACTTAAAAAAATTTTAGGGGCACCTGGGTGGCTCAGTTTGTTAGGTGTCTGCCTTCAGCCCTGGTCATGATCCCGGGGTCCTGGGATTGAGCCCTGAGTTGGGCTCCCTGCTCATCGTGGAGTCTTCTCCCTCTCCCTCTGCCCTTCCCCCTTAACCTCCCCTGCTCGTGCTCTCTCTCTTTCAAATAAATAAAATCCTAAAAAAATTTTTTAATCATGGTAACAGACACACAACATAAAATTCACTATCTTAACCATTTTTAAATGTACTCTTCCATGATATTAAGCACATTCATGTTGTTGTGCACGTGTCTCCACCATCCGTCCCCAGAACTCTTTTCATCTGGCAAAACTGAAACTCTGTACCATTAAACAACAACTCTCTATGACTCCCTCCTGCCAGCCCCTGGCAACTAACATTCTATGTTCTGTCTCTATGAAGTTGACTACTCTAGCTAGTTACTTCATAGAAGTGGAATAATACAGTATTTGTCTTTTTGTGGTTGGCTTATTTCATTTAGCATAATATTCTTAAGGTTCATGCATGTTGTTTCATGTCAGAATTTCTTTTTAAGGCTGACTAATATGCCATTGCATGTATATGACATTTTGTTTATCTAGTCATCTGTCGATGAACAATGAAGTTGCTTCTACCTGTTGGCTCTTGTAAATAATGTTGCTATGAACATGGGTATACAAATATCTGTTCAAGGCCCTGCTTTAGTGCTTCTGGGTTGGTAGTATTTTTTTTTACAAGTTAAATACTTTTATATAAATTGACAACTCCACTTTTGCATAAGGAATGCTATGCCCATAAGAAAATGTGTACAATAATATGCATACTGGTATTATTCATAATAGCTCCATATTAGAAACAGTCCAAACATCCTTCAGGAGTAGAATGCATACAAAAACTGTGGGATATTCATACAATGCAATATTATATAGCAATAAACACAAGAATGTGGATTACTTTAAGAACCATGCTGAACATGTGTGCATTGCGGGTGGGGGAGGCAGAGTGCTAGGGCAAAGACTCTTACAATGGGAAAGAAATACTTGCAGGAAAAAACCTACAACAGTCTGAAATTCAAAATACTAAACTATCCTAGCAAAATCTAGCAGTTGGGTACTTAGAGGTAAAATGTAAAAGCATTCTGAGTCTCATTGAGATGGAGGGGAAAACAATAAGCCAAGAGAATCTTACTGAAGGAAAAATATTTGGAAACTCATTTTCCCATAACAGTAGAGAAAGTGACAGAAAAAGGAAGTTAACTACCAGTAGCGGGTGGGGAATACAGTAGTTTCCAAATCAACAAGGGGGGGTGATGAATGAACTGCTCAAGTCATAAAAAGATAAGGAAAGCAGTGGGGAAGGGGGAGCTGATTTGTAAAATAAAGATAAAACACAATGTGAGACAGAAATAAAATAAATCAATTGTTACAATAAAAAAAAAACACAATGCTGAGCAAAAGAAGCCAGAATACGCAAGAATACATAATGTATGCCTCTATTTATATAAGGTTCAAAAATTGTCATAACTAGTCTATGTTTATACTGCTTAGAAAAATGGTTTCTTTCTGGAAAGAGTAATGACTGGTAGTGAGCATAGAGGAGCTTTCTGAACTTTTTGAAATGTCCTACGTCTTGTTCTGGGTCCTGATTCCAAGGATGTACACATACGTAAAATTAATTGATTTGCATACTTAAGATTTGTGCACTCGGCTGTGGTTGTTCATCAATTGCAAAGAGGAGTCCAAGTATCTTTTGTTGGATGGCAGCATTACTGTAAATACATGAGGTGCTACTTTAAGGAGACAATATTAATCTGATCATATTTGTTCTGCCATGTTTATTAGAGACAGGCATTGTACTTTATCGTCACCACTATTAAGTCCTATCCACAGTATACAATACAAGAAATAAAATCACGTATACCTCCGGTGGCGATATCAGAATATGGAGAGCTAGGAACTTGGACTTTGGCTTTTGCAAAATACTGGGCAGTGGCTGTTAACTAGTTTAATGCCCAATGCTAAAGAACTCACGAAACATTTTTAAGCATTTCCATCTCATTGACTGTCTTTATTTTCCCAGTAATTAAAAAAAGTAAAACATTGCCTTTTTACTCCCTTTAAGGTTGAAAGGTGACCATCTGAATTCTATTTAACGCTGCATTTGTGTTTGGTTATGGTTCAAAAATGTTCCTTTAATCATGAAATAGAGAATTGTTTTTGGATGCCAGATATCATATGCTATTCCAGACTCTTTCCAAATTGTGAACATTAATTTTTCTTGTATACTAACCTTTCCTCAGCTGTTTCAGTGATTTGGCTTTCTTCCCATAATTCACTAAGTAAAGGGTTAACATTAGTCATTGTGAGGAACATTCAAGTTTCAAATCCCAATTTTCTGCCAATAAATGTGGAGAAAATTAGTAGATATGATGTTGCAACACATGCTAAAAGAGCAAATATTAAAAATGTAACATGCTACTTCACATCTATAGGACTTTTGGTAAGGATTATTTATTAATATTTAGAAAAAAACATTTTTCTTACATGATGTGCTCTCCAGGGAAAGGGAGAAAAGGCACTCAATAAATACCAACTCTCTTCTATGCCAGGTTATAGATATTTTTGCAAAACAAAACAAAGATTATAATATGGGCACCCAGATATTCCCTTATAGGGCAGGTCCGATGTGAGCATTTATCTTTAGGGCTGGTATCCAAGTGGATCTGTTTGCTGATCTCCAGAATTAAGCAAATATATTTGTTCAGTCTTAGAACTGGATGGGGTGCCTGGCTGGCTCAGTCGGTGGAGCATGCGACTCTTAATCTTGGGGTTGTGAGTTCAAGTTCCACATGCAGTGTAGAGAACTTATGCTATCTGTAGGAAGGCTTACCCCCAAGAGGAGAAATGCATCAAACCAATCATGCCCAGTTATTCTTCCCAAATTTACCAGTCAAGTGTGTCCTTCCATCTCTCCACTGGCAGCATAAGTAAAGGGTTCCGAAAAAGGTCCCTAGTAGACTAAGATCACCTTGCTAAAAGGGAACATCAGAACTGGTAAAGTGTTCCTAATATAACTTTTTCCAATAAATATCTTATCTCCTCTTCCTAATTACTAAAAAAAGAAGGAAAGAAAGAAAAAAATATGTAAATAAAAGTATAAGGCATAATAAAAGTCTAAATGGATTAATATTCTTTTATTATCAGCCATGGCACTATCCTCAAATTAAAAAAATATACGTTTCTAAAACCGTAAACTAAATCAAGGCGAGCAGCAATAAAAGTCCTTGTAGAAAATTTCAGATTGTGATCATATTTATTTCAACCAGCTTCAGAATTTGAAATGTAAAATACCAAGATTGTATTAAAAACTGACACCCAAATATCTTCAAACGATTTTACTATTCAATGCAAAGAATAATGCTTAGAAAATCTTAAGAAAAATATTAAATCTCCATTTTATAAAGCATTAGCCAATTTCTCCCAAACCTGATTTTGTATTCAGACCTCTGTTCTTTCCCAGAATATCACTTGATCACGAGGAGATCCTTCTTTTTTTTCAAACTTGATAATTTATTCTTAAATGTAAATCACCCCAAATTTTTAAAAATTTTAATTCCAGTTAGTTAACATACAGTGTTATGTTAGTTTCAGGTATACAATATAATGATTCAACAATTCCATACATCGCCCTGGGCTCATCAGGACAAGTGCCCTCTTTAATCCCCATGATCTATTTCCCCATCCCCCCCATCGCCCCTCCTGTAACCATCAGTCTGTTCTCTAGAGTTAAGAGTCTGTTTCTTGGTTGGTCTCCCTCTCTCTCTTTTTCCTTTGTTCGTTTTGTTTCTTAAATGTAAGGAGATCCTTCTTATAATAAAACTTTACAGGCCATTTTGCTAGACTGCTCCTCAAGTATGTTTCTGTGCTATTTTCTGGTAACATGCTGACAAAGCCACAGAAGTAGTTTGTGTTTATATACTTCCCAAATCTGGGTCTTGTCTACGGTCTGTTTGCTCTTTTAAGAGATAGAAGTCCTCATTTGATGATTTTCAAGACTGCAAAGTCATATGCATTAGAGTTCCGCCCTATGAAATGTGAATCCATTTTCCAAAAGATAGTTCATTTCCTAACAAAAGAACAAAATTGGTTACTCCCAAAATAAAATTCATTCTGGTATAAAAGTAAATGGAAAATAAAGCTTTAAATGACATTCCCGCTATTAAAAAAAAATGAAAAGAACAGTAATATTTCGAGTGTGTCCTATGAGCCAGACACTGTGTTCCAGGGACTTTTCATGTGTTATTTTACTTAATCCTTACGAAAATCCTATGAGGAAGGTGGCATGTTTCCCATCTGGCAGATAAAGAAACTAAGGAATCAAGTGCCCCGAAAGTGACTCTAAGTGGTTGAACTAGGATTTGATCCCACGTGTGTCTGACTTCAAAGCCCATGCTCTTTCTTTATCAGGTTTGAAAAATGGAATGTAAGAGGGGGAACATTTTTTACATAGTTTAGATGAAATTAGATGTTCCTGGCTTTTTTGGCTCTAAGTTATCACCTATAATCAGCTGTTATGCTCTATACCATTTTTTGGCAATTTGGGTAAAAATACACATACTACCTCCTAGGCCCCACTGGAGGTATTTTATGCACCAGACTAGACCATATCCGACTAAAAAGCAATGTGACATTCACAAAAGTTGACTCGAAGACTCTAAGGAAATTGTTGGCAATGACAAAGTTCTGTCATGATTTTGCCAAAGACAGGAGGTGCTGAATACCATGTATACTTGGGCTTCCCAGCCAGATGTTGCAAATTCCCCATTTCTAGCCCAGTGCTTCCCCAAATACCCCAAAATATTTCCCAGAAGCACGATAAATGCCTTTTTTGGATCCTAGGGCTTTGGAGAGATCTTTCAGGATTCCTAGACACTTCTTTGTTGCTTTTCCTAATTGCCTCAAAGTATGCTAGAATTTGTGCCGTTATGGGAAGTCATAACTCATTTGAACTGGCAAAAGGAACCCCACACAGGAAAGTCTAGCTGCTTTTGTGCTTTGGGGTCTAGTGGTATCTTTATTTTAAAGAAAAGAAAAAAGAAATCGTCAAATCTGTCATGACACCAGCATAATCTTAAGCCACCATAACTATGCCAGCCTACCAGCCCGTTCTTGAAGCAAAGTGAGCTGTTGAATTGCCTAAATATCCGGCAAAAATCAAATATGCCATTGGATCGGCAAAAGCAAAGGCCCAAAAAATCCATTTTTGGCCAATTTTCAAAATTTCTATCGGGGTGCCTGGGTGGCTCAGTTGGTTAAGCGTCCCATTCTTGGTTTTGGCTCTGGTCATGATCTCAGGGTCATGAGATCAAGCCCCACGTTGGGTGTAGAGTCTGCTTGAGATTCTCTCCCCCTCCCTCTCCCTTTGCTCCTTCCCCTACTCTCTCTCTCTCAAATAAATAAATAAATAAATAATAAAATCTTAAAAAAAAGTTTATATTAAATGTGTCCCTAAAGTGCATTTAATTAAAAAAAAAGACAGAGAAAACCTAGTTGTGAAATGACTGAGCCAAATGGCTTCATGTTTCAGTGAAAATGATCACATGTATTAGGATTCTCAGTTGAAGGCACCTGACTCTGCATTGATTTGAACAGAAGAGAAATGCACAGAATGGACAGGACGACTGGGCAACTAAGCTAATAAATTGCAAACCGAAGGTTGTACTAGAATATCAGTACAAGAAAAGTGCAATGAAAGTTAAGAGGAAGTTGTGATTGATTCTGGGCAAGCTGAGTGTTCCATTTTATGGAGGAAGTGTTATTTGAACCTAGAGCTCTCTCTGCCTTGGAATCATTTGGATATGGGGCTTATCCTCTCTGCTAGACTGACCTTCCCTTATAGGAAACAAAAAAGGGATTTCCTATTTTGTCAGCACCTAGTGCAATTAATTCTATACATTTAAGATGATTTAATATGTATTCATTAAATACCTACTCTATGTACTACATACTGGAGATAATAAAGTGAGCAAAAAAAAAAAAAAGGCTTGACTTCTTTCCTCACCGAGAGATCCCAGTCTGGTGGGTGAAACAGATATTCAAATGATCACATTAATGAATGCATTTTTCAAACTGTCAAAAGTGCCAGGAGGGAGAAGGAAAGAGTGCTATGCAAGCATACAACAGGGGGACCAAGTCTTGTCTCTGAGGAGTACAAGGCTTCCTTGCCGGAGTGACAGCTGGGCAGAAGTCTGAGAGATGAGTAAGGATTTGGCCTCATGATAAGGGGAAAAGAGCATCTGGACAGAGAGAACAGCACATGCATATGGTGGGGGCAACACGAACAGTTATTCTGCACTCAGCTTCACCTGCCTCCAGCCGACGTCAAGTGAAGAGGTATCTCTTCTGTCAAAAATAAAACTTTCTTCCTGCATTCTTCTTTTTTAAAGATTTTATTTATTCATTTAACAGAGAGAGAGAGAGAGAGAGAGCATGCACACGCGTGCACACGCGAGCAGGGGGAGGGGCAGGGGAGAGGGAGAAGCAGACTCCCCGCTGAGCAGGGAGCCCGATGTGGGACTTGATCCCAGGACCCTGGGATCATGACTGGAGCCAAAGCAGACACTTAACCAACTGAGCCACCCAGGCGCCCCCTTTCTTCCTGCATTCTTATTTATACCCTTGCCTCCATTAAACCTCGATCTATCAAGTGTCTTTTATTTCTCCTATATTCTCAATGGCCCTCTCCCTTTGATACTTGCCTTGGAGATATTATGCTTAAGTCTCTGTGACCTCCAAAAACGAAAACAATAAACCAACACTTCTCCAAATCCTACATCCCTCTACATGACTTCCTATCTTTAGCTATTTTTACTGGCAAAATTTGTAGAATAACAGTATACTACACCTGCAACCCCCACTTCCTCAATTCCCACTCACTTTCTAACCCTCTTCAATATGGACCCCAGCACAACCATTTCGCTAACAAGATCTTGTCACGGTCTCCAATGACCCCCTTGCTGCAAAATTCAGGGGATATTTTTCAAGTCTCATTTTATTTGACTCTAAAAAAATTATGTATGTATGTATGTATTCATTCATTCATTCAAGTATAATCAACATACAGTGTTATATTAGCTTCAGGTGTACAATGTAACAATTTCATCTTCTTTGACTCTTGACCACTCTCCCTTTTTGGGATGTCATGATACTGCTCTTACTTTGTGTTCTACCTTTTTCTCAGTCTGCTTTAGAATCTCTTTTATTTCTGTCTATCTCTGGAATTTTGGAACTTCATCTTTGGCCCAGGCTCTTCTTATTCTATACACTGTAGCTGGGTGAGCTCTCCTACCCCACCTCTTGACCCCTGGGCAAATCCTTTCTCTTTTGAGAAGCCTTGGTTGGAACTTAATACGTTGTGACTCTTTCTCTGACTCCCTTTAGTCATTGTTAGGGCTTACTTTTCCAAGCTTTGCTGCATTCCATGCATATATACCCCCATAAAAGGGAGTCTTATTTTATTATATTTATATGTTTCTTAGCCTCTATCTCCAACTAGATTGGCAGTTCCTTGAAAATGGGACAATCTCTTCATACCGAGCTTCTAGCTCAGTGCCTGGCAGAGAGTAGATGATCAATAAACATTTATAGATGAGCGGATGGATGGCTTTTGGTAAGCTTTTTCATCTTTACAGCCCTAGAGAGAATGTCAGGGGAAAGCTGTGGCTACCTGAAGGTTGCACACGTAGTAAATGGCAGAATGGAGCATTTGCTGTTTCCATGAACCACAATAGGGTGTATATTTGAGTAATGTTTATGATAAGGAAAATCTGTGTCCTAAGATGGCTGACCAAGCCAGCAAAGGAGTCCCAGCCCCTGCCTCGGGGCTCTTCCGGGTTCTTCTCCCTGCACTGCTTCGCGCACGCACCAAAAGGGCCAAGTATGGGGAAGCAGAAGTGTATAAATTGCCCCCTTTGTTTGTGCTCGGGGCTCAGACCTTTGGAGACAACTCTCCTCTGAGCCTGCCGGCATTAAATAAACCTCCTGTCCTCCAAGATCTCCGGGTGCCACTTGGTTCTTCCGTCGGGCGATCCAGTCCAGGTTCTGTAACATTTACACTCTGCAAACTGCCTTCATGTGTATTATCTCATATAACTTTTATAAAAATCCCGCGGATTGAGTGGGGTAGGTAATTTTTTGCTTTTCATGTATATATAAGGAAATTGAGATTCGGAAAGCCTGCAATTAATGTTTACACCGGTAGTAAGTGGCAGAGGTAAATCTTGAACTAAGCTCTTTAGAGTGCAAGCCCAGTGTGCTGTCCACAGCTAGAGAACCACTCAGCTCTGGAGCAGCAAGAAGTATGGTAAAGAACGAGGTTTCCCTCCAGGAAGCCTTCCTTGGATTTGTCAGCCCACGCTGAGCTCAGTCTTCCCCTAGGCTACTGGGACACTTCCAGCTGACGTCGAGTTTTTCACTCCCCTGTTATGGGTTACTGGTTGTATCACAGGTATGCCTTCCCAGCTAGAGTGTGAGCTTCTTGAGGGCAAGCAGTCTATCTTATGGTCCCGTACCCTCCACCCACACCCTCATCAGCCCCTTAACTTCTGCCAGCACTGATGTAGGGCTGGGCCCCCAGGAGGCACTCTGGAAATACTGGTGCTTTGGTTTGCCTTACCTCCTTAACTCTTGAAGTCAACAGTAGGTGAGTGAAAGGAGATTCCCAAGGGAAGAATATGAAAGTCTTTGCACCCTAGCTCTGCTGTGTAAGCCATATTGGTGAGGAACCGAACACAATGGCTTGCATTATGTCAAAAGTGAGAACCCATGCCACATTAATCCTGTCTTGTTTTTGAGTTCTGTGACCTGGGGTGTGTGTACTTCAGGGAACAAATACACTATGAATCATGTTTGATAAACCAAAATGGTCGACGCTCCGGCCACCTACTTGTTCTGGTTACTCAAGGGAAGTTAGACAAAACAGATGTGATTTGCATTCACACCTACAGGGCTTTGAGAATTTACTGGTGTGCTTCCTGAGACTGCTTCTCTACCCCCTTTCTGCCCTTCTGATAAGATAAGAAGCCTTTGCACCTGGGCAGTGCTTTGTGCTGCTCTACGTTTCCACCGCAATCCAGATCACAATCCATTCTCCACACTGCAACCAGAGTGGTTGATCTAAAACACAAATTTGATTATGTCCCCCCTGCATTTAAAACACTTCGGTGTCTTCAGGATCATGTCTAACCCTCTTGGCATGCTTAAAAAGGAAAAAAAAAAAAAAAACAACTCTTCGTGATTTGCCTCCCGCCTAGCTCTTCGGCTTCACCCCCTACCATTCCCTACCCCCATCTTCCACTCTAAGCTCCAACCCTCCTGAAATACTTGCAGATCTACAAGGTGCTGTTTTTGGCTTTGTTGTGTACATCAATGTCTCTTCTGCCTACCTGCTTCTGACCTCTAGCTGAACTTTTCTCCATCCTGTAAGACTTAACTCAAATCTCACCTTCTCAGTGAATGCTTCCCTAACTCATCCATTATTACTTGTTCTCTCTTTTGCATATACCTGCGTTATGGTACTTCCTCGTTGCGTCATAAATACCTGTTTAGACATCTATCTTGGCAACCCGTATGTGAGTTTCTTGGATGTTGGAACTGTGACTGACCCTCTCCCCCACACACACCTTGTTCCCTCAGCACTACACACATAGTAGGAATTCAGGAATGTTATTTAAGTCAATAATTATTATATTTCCTAACTTAAAGGGCTCTTTCTGACCTCGGAGTTGCAACAAAATAACCAGTTGTTCAACTGTCAGGCTTCTGGGTTGGGTTGGGTGTGGCCCTTTCTTGAGAAAGGATGAATTTAAATGTCCTGTCAAGTTTCTTCTTAATTCAAGATTCTATAAATAAACAGCAGATTGGAATACTACCCTCAGCAACGCTGAAGCAAAAAAAAAAAAAAAAAAAAAAAGCTCCTTTGCTTTGCTTTATACCTTCCAATGTTTCCTAAATTTATCATTCCCCCTAGGTCTTCTCCTATACCAATCACTTATAACAGGTAATACCTGGGTGATCGTTGACCACTATCTCTATTCTAGCTCAACCAGGACCACTTTATTTCATCATATATGTAAATACACATACACATATACACATAGTATCTTACTTAATACAAACATCCTATGAGTTAGTTACTATTATGATCCATATTTTGTAGGTGAAGAAACCCAAAGGTTAAATAACTTGTTCAAGGCCATACAGCTCAGAAGTGCTGGAGACTGGACTTAACCTTGGATCTGATCATAGCTAGCCTGTGGTTTAACCATTACACCACATTGCCTCACCTATTTTACAAGAATGGATTGAACTAGATCATCCTTGAGAATCTCATCCAGAGATTTTTGCCCCCTTCCCTCCACTTAAGAGCTCCACTGGGGCCAAGCAGGAGGATGATGTTCTGTAGTTCTGGGAACTGAAAAAAAAACAAAAACAAAAAAGATTTGAGGTTCCAAATATCCCCTTGTGCATTTCTTTTTCTATAATTACTTCTCATTGAGATACACTATAAGGACTCCTAAAATGGCATATTCAGTATTGCTTTTCAGGACTTGTGGTTGCTACCCCTCATTTATCTTCCTCATAAGCAACATGACCCTTTAAGCTAAATTCTACCCACAACTGAGTATGAGATAGACAAATGCACAACTCTTGGGAAGCATTTGTTCCAAAAGCATGAAAAAGTCTTTAAAATGTGGAATATTTCACTAAGGAAAGGAAAACCTTACATCTAGCAAAAGAGAACTATGTCCTGAAGGAAGGGAGTGGAAAAAAGAGTAAAGGCTTTTTTTTTTTTTTTACTGTGTCACCCCTCAAAACACCTAGAACCAATCGTCACTGCAGGTGTCTTGTAGAACAACAACAACAAAAGAACACTGAACTTGATTCCCACATCTATACCTTACCAACAATGCAACCTGAGCAGGCAACTGCCCCACTCTGAGCTTCCATTTCCTCATTGTTAAACTAGAGATAAAAACAGGAAATACCTCTCAGTGCTGTTCCTAGAATTAAATGAATTAAACCATGTTTTAACAGTGCTTTATGTACTTCTACTCATTTGAGATATTATGACAACTCACCTTGGTTCAGTGCAAAGCCACCGATCTAGTTACCTTTCTTTTTATTTGTTTAGAGAGTGAAAGGGCAGGGTGGGAGGGGAAGAGGAGAGGGAGGGAGAGAATCTTAAGCAGGTTTCATGCCCAGCATGGAGCCTGACGCGGGGCTCGAGCTCATGACCCTGAGATCAGGACCTGAGCTGAAATCAAGAGTCAGATGCTTAACTGACTGAGCCACCCAGCGCCCCTAGTTACCTTTCTTTTAATACCGGTCATTCTCCCTTTGACCACAACCAGACTCCACTGCAAAGGCCCCCTCCCCCCAGCAAGCTCAGGCTCACTGAAAAGGCAGAGCTATGACTGTTCTAAGAAAATGGTCCCTTTGGCCAATGTAAGCAGATAACACTCGTGGTGAACTGTGGCAGTTGACTTAATTATGAAATAGAATGTCTGGGTGCCAAGATGCCTACATCTAAGCATTCCTGCTGCCTAATTCTAGACAAGTAGAATGATACTAGACAGAAAGAACAGTTGGACCCAGCTACTCTAGTGGGAAAGGGAAAAAAATGGTCTGTTTTGGGACGAGTGAATCGTACCAGTTCAAGGGTCTGGAAACTTGAAATTAAAGCTCTTTGTTTGAACATGGGAGTGACTGAGGAGCCAGTGAAAAGTATAGTTTTGACAATGGTACGTTTCACACAGAAGGAATAGGCCACCATGTTTCCTGTGGTCATGATGTCCCAAGGTTGAGTAGCATGTTGCTGACTTCAGATTCCACACTGGAATGGGTCATAACAGAATGGAAATTGAGGAGATGTAGGAACAAATTAGAAAGCCAAATATCTGTTTAGAGATCAGCTGAAGCTCAAGAACTAGGGTTGAGTATTATGGCAAAAACAAAGCAAACTGAGTGATGTCTTTGTGGTCCCATCACTGGTCTGAGTCTCCACTTTGATTGATTTCTCCCTCTTTATTACCTTCCTAAAATAGTGACCTTCGTAGAATTTATAGCAGAAATAATGAACTCTGTATTTCAATGTATATGGCAATTCTTAGTGGTGAACAAAATAAAAATTTAAAAATTGGGACATGTCAGAGGAAAGTCAGTAAAAATGCTATTTCTGTGTGGAAGAGTTTTCTTGGATCAAAGTGATCACATAAGGCTTAAAATCAAATGGTATGCTTGTTTACTAACATATTCTGAGCTTTTTTTTCTTCCCCCTGCAGATGTAAGAAATGAAAAAAACCAGGCCAAGCTAGCATATGGAGGTAATTTGTTCAGATGTACAACTGGGTTGGAGCCATCAGTAACCCAGTTATAAATTCTGAACCCCCTGTATTTTCTTATTTCGAAGTGTGTTCTCCTCCATTTACAGACAAAAACCAAATCAGAATTGCTCTGAAAGATACCACACCGAGGGTTTTGAGTAGAGAAAACATCACTGGCAACAGTTTGGACTTTGGATTCTACCAAGTCTGTCTGAATTTAAACTCATGAACTCTCATATTTAAGTCCAACATAAATCGTTTAGTTTTCAAGTTCCCTTAAGCTAGGAAAATTAAGACTTCCTGTTCTTCAGGGAGAAAAAGGGCCTAAAAACTTAAGAGGTTAGAAAATGTCTTGAAGCTCTTCATAATTGAGCACAAATGAATCCAAACCATATGGATTGCATTTCCTTTTTTTACTTTGAACACTGAGGGGAAAAACATGTTTGGCAAAATGTTTCTTCTTTTTTTTTTTTCAAACCCAAATATGTTACTTTCACCCCTGAGCCTTCTTCCCAAGCTGCACCATATGCCTGGAATGTTCCCAGGGCTCTTCAGTCTGTAAGTCTGCCGCTCCTGAGAGGCCTACCTTTCTCAAGAAGTCATCCCTGGGTGACTAGAAGGAATATTCCAAATGCTTCCTGAATCTTACTGGGTAACATACAACTTTTGAGACTCCTCGTCCTTCAATCTTCTGCTTATGTGTGCTCCTGCTTGTGTTTGCTAAAAGCTTATTTTGTTCAGATGTAATAGCTCAAGTCATTTAGTCTATATTTAAAAACCATTTATTTAGCATCCAATGGGTCCAAAGTTTTATGGATAAATGCCTATATCAGCACAATCTTACATTGTGCTTAATGATGCAACCCATAGAGAAGACTAAACATAGCTAATAATCCTCAAGTAAGACACAACCTAGAAGAGGAATTGGGATGGTCCTACCTAAGGGGGAAGCCCCTCGATGATGGGATTTGAAAGGCTCTAATAAGTCTCCAAAAGTGTCAGATTCATTTGTTTGAATTAATAAGACTATTTAAAAAGACAAGTGGCTCTTAAAATATGTAAGTAAAATTTTATTTATCATTTTTAATTTTTTTTAAAGGATTTATTTATTTTAGAGAGGGAGAGCAAGTGTGCTTTGGGGGAGGGACAGAAGGAGATGGAGAGAGAGTCTCAAGCAGACCCTGTGCCGATCGGGGGAGCCCATGTGGCCTGATCCCATGACCCTGAGATCACGACCTGAGCTGAAACTAAGAGTCCATGCTTAACTGATTGCACCATCCAGGGCCCCATTTAAAAATTTTTTTCAAGTAGGCTCCACGCCCAACGTGGGACTTGAACTCATGACCAGAGATCAAGAGTCGCATGCTCCACCGACTGAGCCAGTCGGTTGTCCCCTAGAAGTAAAATTTTAAATCCTTCAATTTAGTGTCTCACTTAATTTTACACACTAAGAGGGATGTGTGTTTCAATAGAAGTGGTAAAAAAATGAGAACAATTTGAAAGGGTACACACCATAGACTTATTTTATGATATATCAGAGCTACTTGCTATTTGGGTGAGTTGAAGTTAGGAGACAGAGGAGGATCTAAGGTGAGAGCACATGCCTGTGTGTGGGGTGGGGGGAGGGAGAGGGAGGGAGAGGGAGAGAGGGAGGGAGGGGGAGAGAGGGAGGGAGGCAGAGAGAGGGAGGGAGGGGGAAAGGGAGGGAGGGGAAGGGGGAGAGGGAGAGAGGGAGAGAACACGTGAGAATGTGACAGCTCACAAGAGAGTGAGCGAGAGAAAGCATTTTTGATAGAAAGGGATATAAAGATCTTCACTTTAATTAGAATTTGACTTATATTTAGGACTTGAAGAGAAATCCCACAGAAATAACTCCGGTTGGAAAGAAAACTGCCTATGATATGTATAATATTTGTTTTTTATATTTTATTTCCCTTGTTTTTTTCCCTAATGGAACTGGAAGCATTTGGGAGGTTAGGGACTTTTGTACCCTCCCCTCAACGCCTAACCAAGCCTTAGCCCAGAGGGGACATTGAATTATTGGTTGATTGATTACAGGGGCTATTCAAAGCTTTGCTGAACATTGCAGAAGACATGCAACCCAGGAGAGAATAAAATGATTGTGGCAGTTCTCTTTGGAAGAGCAAACCCGGTATGTGGAAATAAACAAAGCCCCGTGAGGATAACCCCATGGATTACAGGATTTCCATGTAGACCCTGGGACCCGATAACAAGAGAACATGTGAGTAAGTCTGAAGGAAGTTTTCAGCAAATGAAACGGTGTAGTATTTTGTGTGGTGGAATTCAAATTTAGCAAACTTGTTACCTGAAGTGATACAGGCTGAAGATTCTTTTGTGTAGCTTTCCTTACCTGCTCCGTTTCATGTTTCTAAGGGACTTTCTCCTCTTACCTCTTCCTCTATTGTCCTTCCGATAACTTTGCTAGGACTCTTTCTATGGAAAGGGAGAAGTAGACTGATAAACAGGTTCCATAAGTAGATTTAAAGGGTTGATTTCATACTGACAAAATAAGAGGAAGTTAATCATTTGGGAGATAGCCCTCACCTCTTAAAGCTAATAACCACTGGGAGCACATTTCCACCGAAACCTTAGTTAGAATCACTTTCAGTCGTAGTGGCTTATTTTTTAAAAATTCCTGTAGGGATTCAGTAGAGTGAGCCTCTAGGGAGGAGGTGGGTCTTTACAAAGCCACGCAATGAGAAAAGTGAGAGTTTGCGGGGAATACCTTTAAATTATGGATCCAGAAAGAGGAAGTGAAACCACAGTGAATGGAGATTAGAAGGAGCTGCCCAGGGCTCAGCTGACATAAGGAGGAGGGTAAGGTTTCTCTTATTTTGACTGATATAAGCATACACCAGACACTCAGCTGAGCACTTTGTATGTGTGACCTTATTTAATTAATACACATTTATGCAATAAGTACTATTATTTCATCCGTTTTACGGATGAGAAAATAGAATTTCAGAGATCAAATGGTTTTCCCAAAGTTACCCAGCTAATACACAGAAGAAATAAGATGTAAAAGCAGACCTGCATAGCCCCACTTAACCATTTTGGTGTACGGCCTCAAATTGATTTACTTTGTCTGGGTCCCAGGGTATTCATACTTGGGAAGAGTAAATGGCCACATCTGGTTATATCTCAGTTCATGGACTCAAGTTATTATAATAACAGGAAGTACTGAGATTATTGAGACAGACTCCAGGTCCTGCCTTTAAAACTTGCCTATCTAGGGACACCTGGGTGGCTCAGTCTCTGACTCTTGATTTTGGCTCAGGTCACAATTTCAGGGTTGTGAGATAGAGCCCCATGTTGGCTTCTGCGCTGGGTGTGGAGCCTATTTAAGATTCTCTCTCTCCCTCTTCCTCTGCTCCCCCCCCCCAAAAAAAACTTGCCTATCTGGATGTTTGCTCAGGTACAACAACCATGCTTTAAGAGGAAGATATGAAGAAGATGGGTCATATGGAGCATGTTGTTGAAGTGGGCCAGAATGACAAAGGGACCCACTAGCATATCTTCTGAGGGCCAGATGAGAAATGTGGGATGATTAGCTTGAGAGGAAAAGCCTACTGACACATGATAGCTGTTTTCAAATATTTGATAGACTGTCATGTGGAAATAGCATTAGACTTATTCTATATAGCTGTAGAGAAGAAATGTGGGAACAATGGGAAAACATGAGAGGGAGATAATTCTGGATCAACAGAAAACAACTTCATAAACATAATACAGTTTCATAACATTATCTTGTGCCTCAGACCCTTTTGAAAGTCTGGCAAAGCCTATGAACTCTTCTCAGAATAATGCTTTTAAGTGTGGAAAATCATAAGATTACACAGGAAATGAATGAATTATATTGAAATGTAATTATATTGAATGTAATTCTTGGTAGCCTGGGTGGCTCAGTCAGTTAAGCGTCTGCCTTTGGCTCAGCTCATGATCCCAGGGTTCTGGGATTGAGTCCTACATCAGTGGGGAGTCTGCTTCTCCCTCTCTCTCTGCCCCTCTCCCCTGCCTATGCGCGCTCTCCCTCTCTAATAAATAAATAAAATCTTTTTTAAAAAAGAAATGTAATTCTTAAAATCTTAAAAAATTGAAGATATCTGCAATGATTTTAAAGTGGTTTGGAATTACCTGAGTTTTTTGGTTATCGATAATCATACTACTAAGATTTGTGGCCTACATTCATAATAGAAGAAAGGGTCAATTTCAAGTAGCGACTAGGGAAAATAAAGATACATATTTTTTTCCCATCAGTGTTCATGGTACCTCTAAGGGATTTGTGGATTCCATGTTATGATCTCCTGAATTAGAGGTGTCCAATAGTGGGATGAAAAGTCATGCAAAGTTGGGGTTTTTCTGTCACAGGAATAGTTTTTACATTGTCAGGGATGTTTAAGTAGGATTCCTGCTTCGGTTACATACTGGATGAGATAAACTCTTCTAGGGTCCTAATTCTAATATCCTACGCTCAAAACTCTTCATTGACGTTTATTATCTACAACACAGATTTTCAATTTTTTAAGCAGCCAAAGACTTTCTTCAAAATAAAATCTTACATGATCTCTCAATATATCAAACAGAAAAAGTGGGATCAGTTTTCCATGGAAATGGAGGGCCTAAATCTCTGCCTGCTTAGCTTCCTTACTTGACACCTTCCCTTTCCCTGACCTGCACCAATTGAATTTTTAAATGTGAGACCCCTTCTGAAGAGCCCTAGGGCTCTGTGAAACACAGCCATAGATCAAATATCAGCTCCTTAGATACACGTTCAAGGCCATGTAAAATCTTACCTCTCAGCTGCTGCTCAACAGAGCACTCATTGTCTCCAAACAACCTACAACATTCCTGACATCATACCTTTGTTCACACTGCTCCCCAGTCTGGAATGTCCAACACGTTCTCCTCCTCTTTGCTATTTCCCTAAACTATACTTTCTTTCAAGTTCAAATTAGGCTTCACTTCCTCCAGGAAGTATTCCCTGATCAGTCACCCTTAGTGATTGTTCCTGCCCTCTGAATCAATAATATTGCTCTGGATTTGACACTATGTAAGTGATGTTGCTTTGCTTTTGTTGTTGGGTCCATTCTGTCTCCTCACGGCGGAGGGGGGCGCTAAAGTATCCTGTACACAGAAGGTGCTGAATCAGTTCTTGTCTATGGAATTCTTCTGTCATGTTTGTTCCGTTTCCCTAAAGAAATTGTAAACTTCCCGTGGACAAGGGCTTCCTTAGACATTTCATTTGCCATAATCTCTCCAGCACTTAGCATGATTCAGAATCCACAAGAGACCTGAACTGGATACATAGTAAGATTTGGGCAGGAAAACTGTTAGATGAGAGCAATTTAGAAAAGATGGAAAATACAATTTGAGGTAAGAGAGTTGTATCTGTTGCTGGGGGAAGAAGACAGATGCCAAGAATACGGTGTGAAGTGATATCCATGAGAGCAAAGGAGCAAGTCAAGACATGACTAGATGAGGCAAAGAGTAAGATGTCAGTGAACATGAGTGAGTCACAGTGAGAGAGATCAACAGGGATTAACATGGAAACTTGCTTTGAGATAAAAGGTCGGGAAAGAACTTTTCTTTTGCTGATCATTCATCAAAGCTCAGAGTTAGGCAGTCCAGGCTCAGAGAAACTCTACTTGTAGGCCTAGATTCTGAATGAAAACTCAGGGTCTTTGACTCGGTCCTCAAAGAAATATTTGAGATTTCCCAATTCTTCTTTGGAAAAACATGGTCACATGAGGTGTCTCTAAGCCACTAATAACCTAATGTCTGTTTTGTACCACCTGTTCAGAAATCCAATTTAATAATACTGAGATTTAGTAGTAAGTACCATTGGCTGAAGGCTTACTTACGTGCAAGGCACCATATTATGTGATTTTTTTAAGAAAAAGATTTTATTTATTTATTTGAGAGACAGAGAGAGAACATGAGCCGGGCCGGGGGGGGAGGGGCAGATGGAGAGGGAGAAGCAGACTCTCCGCTGAGTGGAGAGCCTGATGAGGGGCTCGATCCCAGGACTCTGGGATCATGACCTGAGCCGAAGGCAGACGCTTAGCCTACTGAGCCACCCAGGTGCCCCATGATAAGTGATTTAGATGAGGGAGGGGAGTCTGGAAATTCAGGAAGTGGATAGGGTAGGATAAAATAGGATTATAAGATAAAATGCTCCCAAGAAGTCAAGAAGGGTAAGAACTCATAATAAATAACAATAGGCCATCTTGCCAAAGTGCTTACCCTGTGAGAGGCACTGTTCCATGCATTGGACATTACTTCATTTAATCATCATAACAGCACTTTGAACTAAGTATCATTTCCCTCTAGAGAGGACAAAACTGAGATTCAGAGACATTAATTGACTTATTCAGGTTGCATAGCTGGTATGAATGGCAGAGTGGCAGAGTCAGGATTTGAGCCCGGGCTCCAGCTCAGGCTCTTTGCCATGGCTGAACTACCCCATTGCCATACTGTCACACATCATCCCTAGTTGCTTCACCAGGAAGAACATGCCAAGAACGCATCCAATGAAATTGCCAATTGTATATAAAATCATATATAGAGGCTGGGGAGTTTGAGTGTGATAGAAAGTCAGAAAATCCCCAAAACCTCACTTGAACCAGACATTTCAGCTTCTTTTCCTATCATATTTCAATACCCCTCCCAATATTCCTGGAGACACTATAAAGGAATCGCTAATACATGGCCAATAGGATTTTAATATCTTTCTTTTCATCTCATGTAGCTGTTGAGAATAAGGAACTCAATAGAGAGTGCAGCAGAGATCTGGGAAGGAAGAGAAAGTGTCATTTACAAGATAGGATACATTTGAAGCTGAAAGAATCGGAGGGTAACCAGCTCTTTATTTGTTGGGGCTGGGAGATGCTCCAGCGAGAAGGTTTGTAATTTACACTGGGTCAAAGCAGGAGTCATTGGGCAAGAGGGGAAGAAATTCTGCAATTTTTGTTTCTGAACATTATGTTCAAATAGCAGCCCTCTCTCCTCATTAGGTCAGAGATATCAGTGGGGTTCACCTCGAGCTCTGAGTCGGTAAATTCAGCCTTATTTACCTCTCTCCTTGAGGTATGAACTCCTCCACAGGCATGAACTAAGGGATTCTTGGCACTTCAGGAACCTCTTTAAAGGGTTTACACAAATTCAACTGGCCTCAAGGCCGGTTATGGAGCACAGATTTGGTAAGGTGGCTCCAGACTCCATATCCAAGGCATTTCGTGGCGAAGTCTGCACCAGTGCTAGCCTCTTCCTCCTGATTGTCTCCTACCTGTCCCTGCCCTCAGATTATCTTCTTAATGGATTATGCACAGGCGTAACCCCTTCCAGGTCTGTGATCTTGCCTGGAAATGCTTGAATTTCCTTCTGCAAATCTTTATTACCCCACCCTGCTCTTTTCTTGTTTTTCTCCTGCTTCTTTAGTATCCTTTGCTCCTTTTCTGACTGACATGGATTCACCCCATCTGTCAAGTACCTGGATGGTATACTACTTCATCTTTGGCACCAAGGTAAAAGCTGATGTTTGTTTACAAATAAAGCTATCACCGGGCGCCTGGGTGGCTCAGTTGGTTAAGCGACTGCCTTCGGCTCAGGTCATGATCCTGGAGTCCCAGGATCGAGTCCCGCATTGGGCTCCAGTCCCGCATCGGGCTCCAGTCCTGCATCGGGCTCCCTGCTCCGCGAGGAGTCTGCTTTTCCCTCTGACCCTCCCCGCCATGCTCTCTCTCTCTCTCTAATAAATAAATAAAATCTTAAAAAAAAAAAACCAAAAACAAATAAAGCTATCACTTTTCAGCTTCAAAATGTGCTCAAGCTGCTCCAGGGAAGAGAGAGGAGAGTACATACTTCTCAAATTTAGAATGCTTTTTCTTTCTTAAGTCAACTTTATTGAGGTAAAATTTACATCAAATAAAATGCACCCATTTTAAGCGTACAGTTCAGTGCTTTTGGCAAATATGTACACTTGAGTAACATTACTCTTATTGAGATATGAAATGGAACAGCATCCCAGAAAGTTCCCTCCTCCCCCTTTGAAGTCAAAACCTTCATTGAAACCCCTACCTCCTGACAGCCACTAATTGGTCTTTATCATTATAAAATAGTTAACCCTTTTCTAGAACTTCATACATATGAAATCATACAATATTGTTTTATTTAATCTGGAGTCTGGAAATTCCTCCGTGCTATGGCATATATCAGTAATTTGTTTTTAATTTCTGTTCATTTTTATTTATTGTTCATTTTGTATTGCTTTCTAATTTATATTTCCTTATAGAATATATCCCAATATATCTATTCTCTGTTGATCAACATTTGGGTGTTTCCAGGCCTTAGATATTATAAATAAAACTGTTATGAACAAATGAAAATCTTCTTGTGATCACACACAAAACACCTAGATATGGAATTGCTGGGATTACAGGGCTGATGTATATTTAATTCAATAAGAAACTGCAAAAACTTTTTTCGAAGAGGTTGTGCCATTTTACATGTCTACCTACAATGTATGAGTACAATTCCACAGTCTCACCAACATTTAATATTAATTTAATTAAATTAATTTATTTTTTGTTAGAGAACATGTGTGTGAACGGGTGCAGGGGAGGGCAGAGGGAGAGGGAGCGAGAGAGTCTTAAGCAGGCTCCATGCCCAGTGTGAAGCCTGATGTGGGGCTCGATCTCACCACCCAGTGATCATGATGTGCCAGAATCAAGAGTTGGATGTTCAATCAACTGAGCCACCCAGGTGCCCCCTTAATATTAATTTTAATTTTAGCTATTCTAGTGGGCTAGAATGTGTGTTATTTAGTGGCCGTTCTAGTGGGTTATTCTGATGTGGGCTTTAATTTACATTTTCTTGAAGACTAAAGATGTGGAAGCATCTTTTCGTGAGTTCATTGGTCTTCCATATATTTTCTTTTGCCAAGTGTTCAAAAGTCTTTTGCATGCCCTCCTTTTATTAGGTTGCTTGTCTTCTTAATCTTGAGTTAGAAGACTCCTTTGTATATTCTGGATGACTGAATACATATAGTGAATATTTTTTCTAATCTAGGACTTGAAGTTTTATTTTCTTTGTTTCTGTATTTTTAAAAGCAGAAGTTCTTCATTTTCATGAAGTCCAACTTAACATTGTTTCTATTATGATGAGTGTGTTTTTGTCTTAAGAAATCAAGGTCACAAAGATTTTCTTTTATATATTCTTCTAGAAATTTTAGAACTTTAGCTTTTATGTTCAGGTATCTGATCCATTTCAAGTTAATTTGTGTATATGGTGTGAGGTAAAGATTTATTTTTTTCCCCATTTGGATATCTAGTTGATCCAGTTCCATTTGTTGAAAAGACTATCATGTCCACATTGAACTACTTAGAAACCTTTGTGAAGACTCAACTGAGCATGCACGAATAAATCTATTTTTGGACTCTATTCCATTGATCTTGCTTGGATATCTTTTCACCAGTACTACACCATCCTGATTACTGTAGCTTTTATAGTAACAGTTGATATGAAGTTGTATAAGCCTTTCAACTTTGCTTTACCTCTTGAAGATTGCTTTGGCTATTTTAGATTCTTTGTATTTTCATATTGTTAACATAAGCTTGTCCATTACACAAAGAATTTTGCTGAACTTTTGACTAAAATTGCATTGAATCTATAGGTCAATTTGGGGAGAATTGACACCTTTACAAATCTAAGTCTTCTAATCATGAGCATGGCATATCTCTTCATTTATTTAAATTTTCTTTACTTTCAGAAATGTTTTATAATTTTCAGTGTAGATCGAGTACATATTTTGGAAACTTGATCATGATGTGTTTTATGCAGATTAAATGGAGTTACGTATAAAATTTATTTTTATGATTGTTTATTCTTAGTATATAGAAATACATTTAGTTTTACTATAAATTGACCTTATATCATGTTGCTATTCTCTTGTGTACAATATATCATTATTCTCCAGCCGCTTTTAAGAATTTCTATCTTTGATTTTTAGCTATTTGACTATGATGTGCTTGAGTGTGGTTTGCATTATAATTAGCCTGCTGGGTTTTGCTGAGCTCCTGGAAGTGTTGTTTTTCACCAAATTTAATAAAGTTTGAACATTATTTCTTCAAAAAAATCTTTCTGCCTCATTCTCTCTCTCTTTCCTTGTCTCTGGAGATTCAATTACATGTATGTTTGAGAGAATTGTATTATCTCACAAGTTACTGAGGCATTTAAATGTTTTTCAATATTTTTCTGTTTTTCAGATTGGATAATTTCTATGAATTTGTCTTCAGACTCCCCGGATCCCTTTTTCTACTAACACCAGTTTTTTTTAAAGCTCTTCTAATGAATTGTTTCATTTCAGATCCTTTACTTAAAATTTCTAGAACCTTAATTTGGTTCTTCTACATTGTCTTCATTTCTCTGATAAGACTTATTCTGTTCCCTTATTCAACCTGTTCTCTTATTCAAAGCATATCTTCCTTATCTCTTTAAATATATTTTTAACAGCAGCTTTAACATTCTTATCTGTTAATTCCAAAATCTGGACTAATTTGGGATCTCTTCAAATTGATTGCTTTTTTTCTCAACTTAGAGTCATATTTCCTTCTTTGCCTGTTGAAAAAATATTTGGATGTCCTGCTAAACATTTTGGATGATACATTGTAAGGAATCTATTATGTATGTTGCTTTTTTTTTTTTTTTTTTTTTTACTTTACTGGCCGTTTTCCTTGCTTTTGTGGAGGTTTGGTTATAGGCTTTTTTAGGGTAGGTCTAGAGTAGCTCTTACCCTATAGCATGGTCCTTTTGCTAATACATGGCTTTTCTGTTGTTTTAGCTGAATGCTGGGGATTTTATTGAGGACTCTCCACTCTGGTTGTGGAGGAATTCCAATGTTTCTGGGCATTGTGCAGCCTCTAGGATCTCTGTTCCCCTTTGGACCCTGTGACAGCTCTTACTGCTAGGTCTGGTATAGCCCAACCCTCAGTCAATGACCTCTGAGAAACCCCGACAGCGTCACCCTGTGAACCTTACCGTACAGCTCCCTCCTCTCTGGTATCCTTCCCTAAACCCCAATATTTATTCCCTCAGCTCAGCAGGACAGTTATTGTCTGCTTGATGTTTATATCTCCGTGTCTTGTTCTGGAAATTGTCCCAAGGTAGAGCACTGACATGAATTTGGGGCTCACCTTGTATGTTTTCCTTTTCTCCGTGATTCAAGTCTTGCACTGCCAGTGTCCAAAACCTTAAAACAGTTGCTTTATATTATGCCCAGTTTTATAGCTTTTTAATTATTTTTTAAAAAGTTTTAAAAGATGTATTCATTTATTTGGGGGAGAGAGAGAGCAAGACAGCACACAAGTGGGAGGGGCAGAGGGAGAAGGAGAGAGAATCTCAAGCAGACTCCCACACTGAGCACGGAGCCTGATGTGGGGCTCGATCTCAAGAACCTGAGATCAAAACCAGAGCCGACACCAGAGTCAGACACTTAACTGACTGCACCACCCAGGCGCCCCTATAGTTTTTTTTTTTTTTTTTTTTAAATAGCAGGAAGGCATGTTTGGTACTAGTCATTCCATCATAAACAGAAGCAAAAGTCTCCCTGCTTTCTTAACCTTTAGCAAATTTGATTTTCAAGTGTTATTATTATTATTGTTGATTCTTTTTAAAAAATTAGGAGATGCTCAATGAATGAGCCAAGATCCAAAGCCAGGTAATTTAGCTCTAAATCCCATATGCTTTCCATTACACTGTGTTGCCTCTGCATTTAAGGAGCTTTCTAGATGTAGTGATTTGATAGTTGCTGAAGAGGTACCATTACAACCAAATTTCTTCCCCCACCGGCTAGCACAGAGATCTGAAGACTTCACTATCTTAATGTCCTTTTAAAAATTTAGACACCCATAAATGTAGTTACAATGATCGAATAGCAATTGGCCATTTTATAAAACACTACAAGGGACCTCAGCAATTATCCAAAACAACTCTTTCATTTTAAGGAGAGTCAGGCAGAAAATAAAGTAAATTATCTGCTTAAGGTCAAACAATAAACAGAAGAACCAAGACTTGAACCAAGTTCCTCCCTGTCTATTCTTATCCCGAGACTCAGTAGCCCCTATGACTGCTGAGAGAAAGATTTTGGAGAATGGAGTTTGGAACAGTTGCCTAAGAAAAGGCACAGCCTTTTCCAGTTGTTGTTTCATATCTTTGAAAAGGCAATGATGATATCAGTAAAGTGTAGTTATCCCCCTGGCTGATCATCCTCTAAGAAGTTTCTGTTTTTATTTCAGAAAAGAATAGCTGGGCCTAAGCACAAAGCTTTGTCGTAGCTACAAGGGTATGAGATGTGAGCCATATATCCTTCCAGGAAGTAATTACTTCTCAACACAGTGGTGATATAGCAATGTGATCGGGTGTTGAAATTTACATGCACTCAAGGGAGTTTTGGGTGGAATAAAGCCACCCTGTTTCCTACATTTCAGTCATGATAACCACATCTGGTCTTGTTTCAAAGCCTTTCTGAGAATCTGGTAAAAGTACTCTTTGAATCAGCCATAAGAAAGATGAGGTTGACTTCACTGGAGATTTCTTCCACTTAGGCTTCAGCCATTCAGATATCAGAGTCAGGCAGGTAAATACACCATGGCCCCTGTTGGTTCTAATTTCAGTCATTTCCCATTGTTTTATAAGCCCGTATCCTAAACCCTGCTGTAATCTCTTCATCGCCTAGAATTTTCTCACTTTTTCCTATCTACTAATCAGGCAAAGGAAAGCTACATTTTCATCTACCTGTTCAACACTGGGAACCTGCCAAAATTACCTCAGCCCCTCTCATTTTTGGGTGTGGTCGACTGTCACAACGTGGACATCCAGACAAATCCCCTGCCTCAAACAACAAACCAGAAGACGAGGCGCTGAATCTCCTTCCCCTTTAGAGTTTAGAGTTTCCCCTGCCGGCAGTTAAGAAGACCGAAGACATGGGATTTTTATCAACCAGGCAAGCTCTACCTAATACGTCTCACTTTCCAAGACCACATTCATACAAATAATGGAATGAGAGGCTGTTTGCTATGCCTTGGCTAGCGTATGAAACCTTGTAACATCAGAACGGAAGTATCGTCTCCAACCTTTCAGTCAGAACTGAGTATGAGGAGGCTCACTTAAGTCACTGTACTCCTCAAACTTCAAATAGACAAGAAGAATACGTGTGAAGTTGCTAGAGTCCTATAGATTGAATTATGAACTCTAATAGCAAAAACAATAATAACAATGATACCTTACATTGATTATGTACCATACATAGTTCTAGGTACTTTACATGTGTTCATTATTTTAATCCTTGCATCAACCCTACGAGGTAGGTACTTTTCTTCCACTTACAGATGAAGAAATTCAGTCAGAGTGGTTAAGTAATTGGCACAAGGTCACAGGACTGGTTTAGTGGCTCAACCCAGATTTGCACCTAGGCAGCCTGCCTTGAGAACCGGACTCCTAACTATTAGGCAGGAGTAACAAGCATTATCTTTGGATATCTGCCTATATTCAAACTATGGCTTGCCTCCTAAGTCACCATGCTTACAAGGATTTTTTTAAATAACACGAACAATTTTAAAAGGTATTAGGGAGTTGGCACATTCTTTATTTTAAACTAGGGATGGTTCCTTGGTTTTAGTTTAATTGCTTAACTAGCAAGCCGATGTGGAAAGATTGGGTGGCCGGTGGCCTGGGTTCTGGCCCGGGTTCTGCTCTGAGCTACCCTTGTACCTCATCATTCTGGGAAGTCAGTTTCCTCACTTGTAACTTCAACAAATATTTTTTTTTTTTTTTTTTAAGATTTTATTTATTTATTTGACAGAGAGGCAGCGAGAGAGGGAACACAAGCAGGGGGAGTGGGAGAGGGAGAAGCAGGCTTCCCGCTGAGCAGGAAGCCCGATGCGGAGCTCCGTCCCAGGACCCTGGGATCATGACCTGAGCCGAAGGCAGATGCTTAACGACTGAGTCACCCAGGCGCCCCAACTTCAACAAATCTTGAGCACTTACTCTGTACCAGGCACCGCATTTGGTGCTAGAGAAACAGTGATTAACAAGTGGATACCTAATTATGACAACTGAGAATGTTGAGCGAGGCAATCTTCAAAGTCCCTTCGGGAAAAAGGTGTAATGAAAGCCAGCAGCATTCTAGATGCCTTCTCCAACAGAAGGGTGCTAATGAAACAGTCCCTTGACTCACTAGAAAAAATGTATAAAGCCTGGACTGAAAACTGACTCAGAGCTGAACTGCTTTGTGACCACAAATCTCCCTACGTCATCACCCAGTTGCTAATGCAAATTATCTCCTGGGCAAGACTGCTGGAATGTATCCTCCCTACTCAGTGCAGGCCCTGGAACCAAAAAGCCATCATGATTTTTATGCTCTCCTCCTTTCTACTCTCTGGCTTGGCAAACAGTTCCCTTTACTCACAAGGATTTATAGCTTTAAAATATAGGGACAATCAGACATGGAAAGAAGTGTTTAGGAACCAAAAAATTGAGGTATGTGGGCAAACAGAAGTCATGTTGCTGAAAACCTGCATCTACTGATTTTCAACAGAAGATCCAAAGGTAGGACACTTAACTGATCCCACCTTCATTCCAGTCAAACCATCCAGGAGAGATCGGGCATAGGTAACCCAGACCCCTTTCTTCCTCTTTTCCTTGGGAGTGACCCTGTCCACAGGGATCCCATATTTTCCTCTGCTCCTCGAAGCCATAAATTTTAGGGTAGGCCCCTCTCATGGGGACACTGTATCTGTGTCCTATAGTTAGATCTATCTGACTGAATATAGAGTCTGTGTTTGGAAGTGGCCAGAGATGGGTCAAGGGTCAGACCATGGATAACAATCTCCTTCCATAGGCTACGTACTTGAAAGCAAGGGCCATTGACTCAAAGCTCTCACGTTTTATTTGGTGATGTCACCAATCTGCACAAAAGAAGAATCAGAATGCCATTTTGCTATTTCACATCTATATGCTCATTCATATAACCATACCCCATCCCATCGTATCCCCTCATTTTACCGATGGGGAAACTGGCACCTGGAAATGCAAAGTGATGTGCCCAAATCACACTGCCTATTAGAAGCAGAGTGGATACTGCTGTTTCTCCAAAGAGAGAAGTCTAATTCTGGAAGAAGTATCAATACCACGTTTAGGTTTAATAAAACTAATTTCTATGATATTTATTCAGACTTTGCTTTTTTTTTGGTGTGCTGAGAATACATCTACTGTAGGAGTCACACATGAGAGCATCACACTTTTGTGGGGAGAAATAACAGAGGGTTGATGGCTTCTAAAATTGGGTGTGGTCACTGAAGGAGAGCAACTACTTCAGAGAAAAAAGATGCTCTAAATATTCTGTGCAGGGACGCCTGGGTGGCTCAGTCGTTAAGCGGCTGCCTTTGGCTCAGGTCATGATCCCAGGGTCCTGGGATGGAGCCCCTGGCTCTCTGCTCAGCAGGGAGCCTGCTTCTCCCTCTCCCTCTGCCTGCCGCTCCCCCTGCTTGTGCACACACATTCTCTCTCTGACAAATAAATAAATAAAATCTTAAAAAAATTAAAAAAATATTCTATGCAGAATGAGATCTAAGGTTCTGCACCTCCTAGCCTCTGAGCCCTGCTAATTTGCCGAGTGTCCCAGCTGCAGGCCTGCGCCATGTTCACTCACACTGTAACCACCAGAAGATTCTTTTAAGGCGTTGACTTCTCTCCATAGCGCTGAGTCATGACCAGTATCACATGCTGGCCAGCTGGAGCGAATACGACAAAACTATTTTGCTACAGGTAAAGTAAGGGCCCTTGAGGTGGTCAGCTATATGAAGGTGGATGAGATATGTTAGGGAGTGTAACCAACCCTGAGCCATCCTTGAAGAAAAATACTTCAGGTAATGTGAATGACACAATTCCCAACTGCTTGCCGCCAATGTCTTTCTCTGCTTCGCTGACTGAGGCGTTCCATTTTTCATCCTTGTTCTGCCTTTTTTTTTTTTTTTTAAAGATTTTATTTATTTGACAGAGAGAGACACAGCGAGAGAGGGAACACAAGCAGGGGGAGTGGGAGAGGGAGAAGCAGGCTTCCTGCTGAGCAGGGAGCCCGATGTGGGGCTCGATCCCAGGACTCTCGGATCATGACCTGAGCCGAAGGCAGACGCTCAACGACTGAGCCACCCAGGTGCCGCTGTTCTGCCTTTTTATTTACTCTCCATTTGCAACTTGGCCTAGAACTCTAGCCCTCTCTCAGCCACGCTAGACAGAGTAAGTTAGAATGGCTGAACACCCTCAGGCTCCTGAGTAGCAATATTCTCCGGATCCATAGGACTCTTCCAGCTGCTTGGCCAACATGTGTTAAGCCATTCTATATGCTATTTTTGTCCCATTCTGTGTTCCGTTTCTTTTATCATTGGGTTCCAGTGATCTCTTTATAAACTTTGTTGAGCGGTCCCAGCTAAATCTAAGCACCCAATTCTCTTCCTGCCACACTACTTTACACCTTCACAAATGCAACCAGTGGATTCCTCCGAGGCTTTCCCCAGAAGATCCAGCAAGGACATAGATAAGGAGTTTCTTTTTCATACTTTAAGGAAACCAATATCGAGGAGGTGCAGACTGCAGCTTGCTAGTAATACAGATTGAACTGTGCTGGTTTTTGTTTGCCCAGGTTTCTCTGGGAACTTTTTGCTGAGCCGGCACCCTCCTGAACTTGGCCTTAAGATTTGAATTAACCTTATTCACAGACCTTGAAGACAAGACAGAGCAATAGAAAATATCAGCCGAAGCCAATTTCCTCCAATGGCTCTGTTTGGTTCCATTCAATTTACTTACTCTGGAGTCAGGCAGCACTAACTGACGAGCACTAGTGTGCGTAGGACATGATCACAGCTTCTTCCTCTTCTTATCCCAATACGGTAAACAGCCGTTTACTAGCTTTGCTTTTGGCTTTAGTGGAAGCAGATCTTGATTGGGAGCAATCGAGAAGGCAGAGAACTGAGAGACCATCTGTGTGCTTAGCACAACAGCCCTAAAATTCAGATGGTAGATGCAGATCTGAACATCACTAGATAGCTAGATTAAAAAATTTTAAAAGGTTAGCCAACTCTCCGAATATTCCATGTGTCTCTCTTTGCAATACTCAGACTGGAACAGTATTTTACATTGAACCTGGTTGCTCCTCAATAAAGCCCAAAGAGGTTACCTGGGTCAATAGTCATATCGAATATCACAGAACCAGGAGAATCGCTCATGTAGATATTTTGTGTTATGGATATAGAACACACAAAGTCCTTTTTGTAACAGGAAACTGGATGACCACTAGCCTTATTCATTTATTTAAGAGCTGGCATTTATTTTCTGCTCTGTTTGGCAGAAATTTGTGAGATTTAAGAAGCATAAAAATTGAAAGCTATGGTATTCTAAAACTCAATAGATAACCATCCTTAATATTCTGGCATACTTCTTTCTTTGTCTATGTATCTTATTATGTCTAAATGAGAATATACTGGGAGTATAATTTTATATAGGGCTTTTATTAGAATTATAACATAGTAATAATTTCCCTGTTGTATATGCCTTTTAATGTCTTAATGCTTTCACAACAGCTCATTTCTCTTATATATTTAGCTTTCTCCCAACATTTTGCTTTTATAAAAAATGTGATGAGTATTATTGCGCAGACAAATTTTCCTGTATTTTGGATTTTTTTTTTCTCCTAGGATAGATTCCTAGAAATAACACCATTGAGGAAAGACTTCGACTCGATGACATGACTGGTACATGGATTTTTTTTAGTCTGTTCTTATGGGATTTGAACACACTCATATTATCTGGTCTCCAACCAGATGTTGGGCACTCCTCTGTCAGATCCTTAGTAAGCTTTTGTATTTCTCTTAAACTCGCCCTGAAACACCAGTTTTTGAATCTTGGTGACAAGGTCATTAATTTAGTAATAAAGGGTATAAGTAGTACATGTAATTGATAGCAGCTTTTATTGAATACATACTATGCATCAAGCATTGTGCTAAAATTCTTATATGAATGATCTAATTTAACATTTTTCAAGATTTCATGATCATCAGAAGCACTTGGACTTACAGCACAAATAACAGAGTCTCAGATCTAGGGAGTCTTTAATGTCTCTGGGCTGGGTTACCTCTATAAAAGGGACAAAAGTACTGGTCTGGCCCAACTTACAGGGTTGTTGGGTAGTCCTAAGGAAATAAAGTTGATTAAACTTTATGAAAGTTATAAAACTCTATGTAAAGCAAGTTTTTAGTATTTTTTATTGATTTATTGTATTTATTGGTAAAAATATTTGCCTACACCTTTCTAAGCATTGAAAATTTTCGTAGCCTAAATAAACCAATGTAATTAAAGCTGGCCCTGAGAAGGTTGGAATTCATATTTCTTTATTTTTGAAACAGATTGTTAAATCCTGTAAGGAAGATTAAAAAAACGAGGTTAGTGTTTATGTGAAGAATTTGGGATATTACCCTATAGTACTGGAAATTCTATATAGGAGTTGGTTGAGAGTGTTTAAAGTTTATTGTGATGTTTGGGATATCCCCTCTCTTTATTTACCATTCAAATAACTGTAAGTAAGAAAGGAAACATAGCCTTTGTTACACCTGGGGGAAAATATTTGAACACACCTTATTACAGGCATACCACCAATGAAGTCAGCTATTAATAATTTTGTTGAAATAGGTTCAATGGCAGTTAACTATTGAAATTTCCTGAGGAACTGGAGTACAATAAAAGGAAAGTGAAGGTCAGGTAGACATTTGGGAAGAAGAGACTGAAGGCAGTCAGTTTCACTGGCCCCTCTAATGTCTTTGAAAGCTAGGCCATAAGTTGACAGCTTTAAAAGCTGGCCTAATTAATCTTGGGTTGTCATAATCTCCCCTTTCCTTTAGCCAGCCACAGGTTTCCTAATTCCTGTAATACTCTGTCAACTTTTCTCTTCTGGTATTTTTTTGGTCATTAACCCTTTGTACCACTGAAACATCTCTCTGGATAATAACTGTGTTTGGATATCAGCCTAGGTATTATTTCTGCTCAAGCATCCCCTAACTCTGGGTCCACGGAAGAAGTTCCTCTCCTCCCTCGTCTAGCCCATCTTACGCTAACCTAACACAAGGGGCTTGTTGATGAGATTTCTGGGTTGTAAAAACCTCTCTTTTCAGTTTTCAGTTTGGGATTTTTAAATGTAATACACCAGTAAGTCTAGTGGGAAGATGAAAAAAAAGCCCAGGAAAAGTTTGGCAAGGATTTTGATTTTGAAGAAGAAATGTGAAAGGGTATAAGGTATGAACCTCACTGTTGTCTCAGATGTCTTTTGAATGGTGGGTCTTGGGCCATTTTGTAAGAATGTGTTACATGGGGTTCTCAGAGATTAAGACCAAGTCGCAAGACAACATAAATGCTGATGACACATGTTTCCAGAGCCAAACTGGCCAATACATTACAAAAATGTTGAACCAGTTCACATCAAAGCAAACATTTTGAATATTCAGCCATGTTAAAGCCCTGGGGCTCTCTGCACCTTAAAGATAGAAGATTGTATCTTTAGATGAATGCTGGAGTCAGTTAATCCCAAGTATAAATAGCTCAGATCTGAGGGAAGAACCAAGAAGAAATACATCAATGTGGTTAACAGCCAGTCATACGGAAAGACAAACCAACCTAAAGGGTGTTGTAATTGTTTGCATTGGCCAAAAGACAGAATTTGCAAACAAGCTGAAATGATATTAAAAATAAATATCATAGGATAATCCTTGTCTTTCCCATCATAGTTTTGTTAGCCCCTCTCTTTTGCAGGGCCATCAAGGTGATTTAGTCTTGTTTCCAAAATAATAGAGCACTTTGCAGTCACAAGATGTTGCTTTGGTTTTCTTTTAAAAAGCATATAAAATACTCCCAAAGTTTTAGACTTTTCTTAGAATTCATGCTATTCTTTATTTTATATTTTTTAAAGATTTTGTTTATTCATTTATTTTAGAGAGAGAGAGAGAGAGAGAGCATATGCAAGTGGGGGGTGGGGGTAAGCAAACTCCCATGACCCTGAGATCATGACCTGAGCTGAAATCAAGACTCAGACAGTTAGCTGACTGAGCCACCCAGGCGCCCCCATGCTGTTCTTTAATGAAAATTTTAAACTATCCATGTATATTTATACAGAATATCTTTTGGGTTTTTGCTTAGATTGTCCCTTCTGCTTGGAATCCCATCATCTTCTCTTGCCTTCCCAGTAAACTTCCATTTACTCTTCGAGACTCAACTGTGCTTCAGGAAGTCTTTTTCAGAGAGATAATTGCTTCCTCTCCTATATTCCCATAGTATTTCATTCATACCACTTATCATAACACCACAATTATTTGCCTCATCCCTGCCTCCTCCGCTAGCATGTGAGGCTCTGGAGGAAAGGGACTACATTCTAGTTTTCTCTGACCATTTAGAAAAGAGTAAACACTTGTCAAATTTTTTTTTTAGTAAATGGATTACGATCGTTGCTGGCGCCTGCATTTACTGAGTTTCATGGGACCACTGAAGGCAGGGTGGTCTAGGTGCTAGGAAAGGGTAATACAATGGTTCCTTAGGTAGAGTTTATAGTTATTTTAATCAGAACAAGAAGCTAGAATGGTAATTTTCAAGCCTGGCTGCTGATCAGAGTCACACGGGGAGCTTTTACAACTCTCAGTTCCTGGCCTCATCTTAGACCCCCTTAACATCAGAGTACTGGGGGGGAGGGCCCAGGTGTTGATAGTATTTAAGCCATTCTGTATGATTCTAATGTGCAGCCAGGGTTGAGTACCACTGAGCCTGAAGTTGAGGAACCCAGTATGGTCAGATAGTGTCCATGCTGAAATGGAAGTAGGAGTGGAGATGAGGTATAACTACAAAGTCAAGAACTTGACTCCGGGAGTGAAATCACAGTTGATATAAATCCATGAAGCAGGGAGAAGCCCAAATCAGAACAGAGAATAAAAGGCCGATGAATGCTAAGTTCCATCATAAGAGCCAGGTAAGAGTCAGAAGTTAGATATGCAGAGATCAGAGATGGTCAGAAAGCAAGGTTTCTAATTATAACAAACAGGTGCCAGAGATCATAAATTCATTTTGAGCCATGGTTTGGGTCCATCTAGATTGACAAATTTACAGGGTCTCACCTCTGCAGTCAAGGGACCCCAAAACAAATTGGGTTTACTATCAAACTATAGGCTTTATAGGTGCATACAGTCTGTCTTCCCCATACTATTTTCCTCACCAGCATTGGAAAGTTTTGAGAAGAAACTCAGGAAAATCCAATTTCCAACAAAATTTCTTCCTTGCCCATTCTTCTCTTCCTCTCCTCCCCTCCCCCCTCCTCCCCTCCTCCCTCCTCCCCTCCTCCTCCTCTTCCTCCTCCTCCTCGTCTTCTTCTTCTTCTTCTTCTCTTCCTCCTTCTCCTTCTCCTCCTTCTCCTTCTCCTCCTTCTCCTTCTCCTCCTCCTCCTCCTCCTCCTCCTCCTCCTTCTTCTTCTTCTTCTTCTTGCTATTATTATTAATATTTGGTGCAGCAATCATGTTGGGCCAAAGGTAAGTGAAAGAACCCCTGGATACAAAGATGCAATGACTGTAATACATTAAAAAAATAAGTGGATTGACAAGTGCAGTTGAATAACAAGACAGTTTTCCACAGTTTTCTACTTTTCAACTAGACAGTTGAAAAATAAGTTAAGATAATTTGCTATGTGTGCCAAATACTTTGTTATATACAACATTTCCTTTGAAAGACTTTATTATCTAATTTCACATGTATTTGTGTGAGATATTTAGTTATGGCTAAGCACACTTATTTCGAAGTGCCTCTCTCTACATATACCTCACAACAAGAATTATTATGACACGTAGTGAGCCAAATGTCCCTCTTAGAGGCAAGCCTCTTTAGGGCTGCATTCAAAATACAAGATTCCTGATGTAAGACTCTCTCCTTCGATAGCCAACTACTTATTTGCCATGTTTTCTTAGTTTATTTTAAAGATTTTATTTATTTGAGAGAGAGAGTGAGCAAGAGAAAGCATGAGTCGGGGGAGGAGGGGCAGAGGGAGAAGGAGAAGTAGGCTCCCTGCTGAGCAGGGAGCCCGGCGGGGCTCTATCCCAGGACCCCAGGATCAAGACCCGAGCCAAAATCAAGAGTTAGATGCCTACCTGACTGAGCTACCCAGGCGCCCCTCCAGAAAGTGTTCTTAAAAGGAAGGAGTATGCCTTCTATCACTTTTTCCCCCTATTGGCTGGAATGTGGACCTAATGGTTAGAGCTATAGTTCTTGGCCTATGAGACTGAGGTGGAAGCACTATGTTGGGAATGGAAGAACAACCAGATAGAAGGAATTTGGGACCTGATGCTCACGGAGCTGATTACCTACCAGTCCCAGGCTGCTTATGTGTATCTTAGAGGAATCTTCTTTCTATCTTGTTTAAAGCACTACTATTTTGGGTTTTCTATCACTTGCAGCTGAAGTGAATCCTAACTAATACAGCAGATAATTGATATAGGGATGGGATTGAAATGAAAGTGATAGGCTTTACTTGACAAGGGGGAAAGTGATGGACCCTACCCGAGATAGGACAGAAGGGAGAGAGAACATTAGAAAGCAAAGGGAGTTTTAGATCAGTGCTACTCAGTTTGTGGTCTCTGAACCAGCAGCAGCAGCAGCACCTGGGAACTTGTTAGGAATGCAGAATCTTGGGCTCCACCCCACACCTACTGAATGAAAACCCTTGGGGGTGGGGGTCCAGAAATATGTGTTTTTAACAGGATCCCGAGGTGATTTTAACAGGATACATCGGCTTTTGAGGAACAGTGGTCTAAGAAAGCTGCTGGGGCCACGGAAGAAGTACATCTTTTGAGATGTGAATAATAATCCCTGAAGTTCTACTGTGAAGATGGCAAAGATGATAATGTTATTGACGATGATGGCTTATCCAGGATGTAGGTGGGAGAAGACTTCCGTGAGTTACAGGATCTCTCTATGGCCAAGCTATCTTTGCATCACATTTCCACTCTACTCCAGAATAAGACGAAGAGGGACAAGTTGGGCTGTCACTGTTTCCCAAATTACTGTAACTCTGACCTCTCTGGGTTGTCCAACCTTAGATGGTAAACCATTTGAAGGCACAGATATTGGATGATTTGCCTTAAGTTTCAAGATACTTGTGTCTGGCCACTCAAATGCACATATACAACATGTGAAGCTAAAGTGTTAATAGTATAATTCCAGCCAATTTCCTATTCTCATTTTGTGGTTGTGGGCAAATATTGGAGAGTAAGGACCACAAATTGACTCTTTTTTCTAAAACAATCTTATTTATAGCTGGGGTTAAAGTTTAGGGGCCCATAGTCCCAAACTCGTGCCTATTTTGGTCTTTGTCTTTTTCTGTAATTGAGTATTTTGTGTTGGGCTATTGTAAAGACTATTTGAAACATCATAGTGTTGTAAAATATGTGTAGATCTATCCACATTTAAGCTGATATCTCCTTCTGTAAATTTTAAAAAAAGAAGACGACTTACATAAAGTTTCTACTACACTAACTCAAATAAACTCTCCAAATCCCTTGCATTTCCAATAACCACAAAATGCATAAAATGAAAATTATACCAAGATACTTGCAAGTGAAAAAAAAAAAAAGAATAAAGCGTAAATAAACTCACATCCCCAAACTCTCAAAAGCTCAGTTTGTCTTTGGCATGGGATTTGGGTGAAAAGTCAGCTGTTTGATTTGAATCAGCTCACTCATCTTATTTTGCCATAAACAGTATACGGGGACATGTCAAATCTTAATTAATATGGCAGAAGGAACATGAAGATAAGGAAGAAGAATTATTTTGTTTATATGAAGCTATTCTGGTCACAAGACAAAAAAAAAAAAAGGAAAGGAAGTCTGACCTATGGCTAATATCTATTTATTTGTGATCATAATCAGTTTCTCATCCTAAGTTTCTATGGATATAGGATTTAGGCCGTTATATAAGTACTGTGATGCTCATTAAGATAACATTTACTTTTATTGGTATTTTAAATCAATCCTTTGCTAATTTAAGCAAAGGGCTCTGGTAGCCAAGTGCACTTAAGTTGAAATCTATACATCACGGGAGATGCATAATGACTTAAATAAAGATCTAAATGTGGTACTAATGGCCTCCCCAGACCCGGGAAGTATTGTTTCTCAGCAGGGACTCATTGTAACCCCAAGGCATTGGGGTTATTTGCAACTTGAATTTTACTATTTTTTTTTTTTTTTTAGTTCATAATCTCTTCTACAACGTGGAGTCAAATAAATCCACTGTTAATTCTATTTGGTAATTCTATTTGACCAAGTGACAGTAATTGGCCCACAAGTATGGAAATGTGATGCAAAGATAGCTTGGCCATAGAGAGATCCCGTAACTCACGGAAGTCTTCTCCCACCTACATCCTGGATAAGCCATCATCGTCAATAGCATTATCATCTTTGCCATCTTCACAGTAGAACTTCAGGGATAATTTGTATTTGACTGTCTGGATTTGTATTTAACTGTCTAGGAATTTCTCCCCCTTCTCCCCCATTGATCACTGAGCCATACAAAAAACCAAAACCAAAGACAAAGTTTAAAAAGAGTCTGAATGGAGTTCTTTCCAGACGTCTTGTCTAATGATGCTGGTGAAACATTTCACATGTTTCACTATAGACAGAAATATGTTTAGTAAAACAAGGAGGCTCTAATAGAAAAAAATATGACCATTATATCTTCAACTAGGGATGCTGAGTATTGGCTGGAACTCATGTATTCAGAGAATTTTTAACAACTACGACAACAGCATTTAATATGGAGAGTTACTCTTCTCTAGATAGGGCTGCAAGCTTTACATAAATGATCTCCTTTACACCTCACAGCACTTCTGGGAGGTAAGTACTATGGTTATTCCTACCTTAGAGATGAGCAAACGAAGGCTCAAAGAGCCCAAGGCCATAGAGCTGCTCACTTGCAGGGCCAGAATTGGAATCTGCCTTTTTCTACTTCTAAAGCCCTTGATTTTAACCACTGCGCTTAGCAGATACCGTGATTTTTACCAATTGAAGGCTTGTGGCAACCCTGAGTCAAGGATGTCTATTGGTGCCATTTTTCCAATTGCATTTGCTTACTTTACATCTCTGTATCACATTTGGGTAATTCTCACTATATTTCAAACTTTGTCATTATTTTTATATTTGTTATGGTGATCTGTGATCAGTGATTACGACTCACTGAAGGCTCACATGGTGGTTAGCATTTTTTAGCAATAAGGCATTTTTAAATTAAGGTATTTACATTGTTTTTTTTTCTCCCTACACAATGCTGTTACACACTTCATAGACTACAGTATAGTGTAAACATAACTTTTATATGCCCTAGAAAACCAAAAAATTAATTTGACTTGCTTTATTGCACTGGTCTGGAAGGGAACCTGCAATATCTTGGAGGTATGCCTGGACTTCACTAAACTGCTTACTTGTGAATATCAGGGGTGGCAGTGGGGTTATTTGCAACTTGAATTTTACTTTTTTTTTTTTTTTTTTTTTTAGTTCATAATCCCTTCTACAACGTGGAGTCAAATAAATCCACTGTTAATTCTATTTGGTAATTCTATTTGACCAAGTGACAGACCAGATACTTGGATATGTCAACTGAACTGGCCAATTTCAGTCACAATGGCCAATCTGGTGATTAGTAGGATAAAGCAGCGTAAAGACTGCACAGAAGTTTGACTGTAATTCTTAAATAGCTCTTGACTGGTAAATATCCTGACTGGCTGTTTAGGAGGCAAAATTGTTATTTCTTTCTGGCCTGAAACACTCAGGTCACCCTTCAGGGAAGGGTGGTAAATTCGGCTTCGGATAGCACGGTATAAAGGTTCTGGCCCACAACATCTTTTTTGAGGACGGCAATCTTAATTTCATCTCTGAGAGCTGGGTACAATAGAGGATGTACTCATCTGGGTGTTTCAATTACAAGTATTTATCTGGAGGAAAGGTTGACCCTATAATTGTTTAGTGACCTCTGTGTCTCTTTTCTAATCACAGGGTAGTTCTGCCAGAAGACTCATCCTCACCCTGTATTTGACTGTATAGGAATTTCTCCCCCTTCTCTCCCATTAGAATGCCAAGCCCATGACAGCAGAGACAGAGTCACTCTTGTTTACGGTGATATTCTCTGCAGCTGCCATGGTGCCTTGAACGGAGTAATCGCTGAACACTTTTTGAATGAATGAAAGCGATAGCAAAAACACATTTGCTTGCTTCTGAGCAAAGGGGGTTTTTCACCCGGAGTTGCCACGCAAAGTGTGGAACACAGAGTAAAGTGAGCAGGAACACGCCGTGATTCTCAGTCCTGGAGGCAGCTTAGAATCAGCTGAGAAGCTTTTGAAAATATATTTTTTAAAGATTTATTTATTTATTTATTTATTTATTTATTTATTTGAGAGAGAGAGAGAGCGCACGCGAGGGGGGGCGGTCAGAAGGAACGGGAGAGAGAGAATCTCAAGCAGCGCCTTATGCGGGGCTTGATCTCACGACCCTGAGATCATGACCTGAGCCGACATCAAGAGTTGGATGCTTAACCGACTGAGCCACCCAGGTGCCCCGAAAATATTTTTAAAAAGTGCCTGTGCCCACAGCAATCCGAGACTGAATATCTGGGAGTGATTCTGATTCGGTGAGGTTTGACAACCTACATTGTTGAGCTAACGGCTGAATCGCCTGGGGATCTTGTCAAAATGCCGATTCTGATTCAATAGGTTTGAGGTAGAAGCCTGGGATTCTGCCTTTCTTAAAGGCACCACAGAGGCACCCGAATCAAGGGTTATATAGCAAAGAGCTAGAGGGTAAATAACCGAAGGTTTAGACTTCCCCGTAGGCCTTGAGGTTCAAGTGATATTTAGGGTCAGAGAGAGAGAGCTGGGTAAATGATCACTTGGCTCGTGTTAGCTTCTGAGCTAAGAGATGACCAGCGTTATCTCCCATCTAGGAAAAGCAGGTGTGGGATACCACTTACAGAATCCCTCAGGGACAGAGAGCCTAGCGTTGGCCTAGGCTCACTGAGTTACCTTTTGAGTTCCTCAAATATCAATATTTTCTATTTCTTTTGTTTCCCCACTCTGACTCAGCCTGGGGATCTGGTGCTCAATAAAGGCGTGTGTTCTGTATCTATGCGAAACATTGGGGTGAAGAGTGGAAAACAGTTGAATATTCGGATATTTTCAAATATTGAGATTTGGCATGCATAGACAGAGCCAGAGGTCCACGGTCTGTTCGTATGATTTAGGGCCCCAGTAAATATTTCCAGTTTATTTGCTTAAACCCTGACATCCATTCTTAAAGAAACAATTCTCTATGAGGGAAACAGAACAGATGAGAAGCAGGCAAGACCCATTTTCTCTGGATTTTATGGGTTATTGGTTTTCTTGGGACAGTAATTAATTCAGGACCACAGAATCATAAATGGTATATTAGATTCACACTTTACTCCATGTATAAAGCACTGCAGTGTGAAACCCCACAGCAAGGGGAATGGAACCCAAACTGCAAGACACAGTCCTTTATCAAATCAGGTGTTCACACCACCTCTCTCTCGTGTCTCTCTCATTGGCCTACGGTCTATGTCTTTGCCATCTTTCCTTTCTTTTTTTTTGCACAAGATCACATATGATCGCACTCTCGTGTTCTTTTCTGTATTTTGCATGTACATCTTTGTAACTGATATATCTGTAGGATAAACTCCACTTTGAGGTGGAATTCCTAGGCCATTGAGCATATGCAGCTTTGAGGGGGATTTCCATTCTTGCCCCTTCTGCCCAGGTAAGCAGACCTACTCTGTTCTATTTTTTTTAAGATTTTATTTATTTATTTGTCAGAAAGAGAGAGAGAGAGCATAAGCAGGGGGGGCGGCAGGCAGAGGGAGAAGCAGGTTCCCCATTGAGCAAGGAGCCCGATGGGGGGCTTGATCCCAGGACCCCAGGATCAGGACCTGAGCCGAAGGCAGATGCTTAACCAACTGAGCCACCCAGGTGCCCCATCTGTTCTAGTTCTCATTATGTAAACCCCAAAATTCTCATGGACAACATTCCATTGGGTTTGTATAAGGCCTTTGCTCTCTTTTCTTATAATAATTTTTAAAGGTTATATATACCTTTAAACATTTTGTTTGCTTTCATTAGGCATATGCTCATCTGCACTTTTACTGACATGTATACAAGTGATCGTATACGTGCTGCCTCTATGCAATCTTTTTGTTCGTTCTCCTTTGTTTGATTCTCTTCTGTGGTTTTCATTCCCCTCATTAATGCCTCCATCCTGCAGCATCACCCTTAGCACATCCTAACCTGTCTTCACAATTTACATCGTCCTGTATAATTTTTCATTTTCTCTTTTATTCCTCCCTCCCCACTCCCTCCCCCATCTTCCTCTTCCTTCTCTGCTGGAACAAAACATCTCACTGAGGAGCATTACCTCTTGCTAGTACAGTCTCTCTGTCTTGGGTCCTGCTTCTAGCTAAGCACTCTCTTCTTTATCAACCAACCCATGTGTATTGTACATTTCTTGCTCTTTTTATTTATTTTATTTATTTTTTTAAGATCTTATTTATTTGAGAGAGAGAGAGCACAAGCAGAGGGAGTGGCAGGCAGAGGGAGAAGCAGGCTCCCCACTGAGCAGGGAGCCCGATGTGGAACTCCATCCCGGGACCCTGGGATCATGACCCGAGCTGAAGGCAGACGTTTCACTGACTGAGCCACCCAGGTGCCCCATTTCTCTCTCTCTCTCTTTTTTAAAGATTTATTTCTTTATTTTAGAGAGAGAGAGCCAGAGCGCACGTGAGTGTGGGGGTGAGGGGCAGAGGGAGAGGCAGAGAGAGAATCTTAAGCAGACTCCGCACTGAGCGGGGTGCCCGACGTGGGGCTCGATCTCATGACCCGGGGATCATGACCTGAGCTGAAACCAAGAGTCCAATGCTCAATTGACTGCTCCACCCAGGTGCCCCGTGATGTGCATTTCTTGCATGTCTTGCACCATGCTAACCACCATAGAGCATACTCATAACTTGTTTTGGCAGTTGTCATGCCATGGAGGACAAATGTGAAATGTTTTTGTCACTTTCCTAACCCTGATTTCATTCTACGTGGTAGACACTTCCTTCCCTTTTTCTTAACAATTTCCTGGGAATCTTACACAACTTTTGAGGAACTTTTTAAAAATCAACAGCCCAGCCTAATTCAGTTTAACCCTTCAATCTTGTGTCTGCTGTAAAATTCTTCCCTCATCCATTGCTGGTTAGCCTTTTGCTTGGATTAGACTTAGAGAAGACATGTGGGCATAATGTGGTTGGAGGGAAGGGCAGGGCTAGAGAGGAGTTGGGATCCTGTTCCTTTTTAAGGTCTAAACTGTTCTAGCATTGGGTTTGAGAGAGGGAATAAGAGAGATGACAGGATTCTTCTTCTTCTTCTTCTTCTTCTTCTTCTTCTCCTTCTTCTCCTTCTCCTTCTCCTTCTCCTTCTTCTTCTTCTTCTTCTTCTTCTTCTTCTTCTTCTTCCTCCTTCTCCTCCTCCTTTCCTCCTCCTCCTCCTCCTTCTTCTTCTTAAGTTTTATTTATTTGTCTTAAGTAACCTCTACACCCAACATGGGGCTCGAACTCAAAACCCCGAGAGTTGCATACTCTTCTGACTGAGCCAACCAAGCACCCTTTTCTTATACAACTGATCATCTGTTGGTAAAGAGGCCTCTCTGGATTTGCTCTGGCTTTACCTGGTTCCATCTTCTACCAGTGGCCATCACTGATGCAGCAGTTTACCTAGACTGTTGGTATCATTTCCTTGGGTGTGGTGGGGCCAGTGTCTAGCCTCATCTTAGCTTCCTTTACCAAAGAGGAGCCTCTTGTAAAAGGCCTTGCTTATTATGGTCACACCCTTCACTTCTCTTGTCATGATATTACATTTCTTAGCTCTCTGTCTCCTTCCATAATCTCTGTTTTCCTCATGCTGGGCCATGGGCCCTACTGAAGTTCTCTTCCAGGCCTTCAAGCATAAGGGGCTAGTCTCTTCCCTGGAAAAGTGTTTTCTTACTCCTCTGCTGCAAGCTACTCTCGAAAAACTTCACCTTCAGAAATCTCTAGATAATAAGCAGGCAACACCTATGTGTTCGTGTATATACTTCAATTCATAGAGAAATACATCAGGCTCTCCCAAGAATCCTTCATCAAGGTCCGCTCCATTCTTATGGATGCACAGAGATGGGTCTGGAGTTCACAGCTCGGCAAGTATCCAGCTAGGAAATGAGGTAACAGCTTCGTTTTCTTGCAGGGAGCCCTTATTCTCTTGGCTCTTCCTTCCACTTTACTTTGAGAGGGAGTATCTCACTTTTTCCTACATAGAGAAAAAAAGGAAAAAGTATTGTAAACTGTCAGTGTTGACAATCCTACTAATCTACTCTCTCCTCCCACTCCCCTGGTCTTCTATGGATTGGCCAAGGAGTAGAGGTCTGGGGCAGTGGCTAGTAGTTTTATGGTCAATTCTTCTACTTATTATAAGATTTTATGAGAGATTTTGGACCCAGCTGTTGTTGGGTTTCTTAAGAATGTGTAAATATTTAGAGATTCTTTTCTCCATCTTTGAAGTTTTGTTGCCAGTTACAGGTCAACATGAAAAGTCTTGCTAAATATCTTATTATATATAGAAGAAACCCATGCTCAAATTTACTGTGGTAAAACCAAACCACTCCATATTTCAAGCCTACAGATCCAGGTTTGTACAAGTTATACATATCAATTTATGGCCATGGCTAGCCCCTTCAGGTTTGCTAGATTCATAACAGAGCAAAGATCATTTCAGTATCCTTCCTATATGCCTGTAGTCCAAACTGATTTCCCCAGTCTATGAAAATTTATTGCATTTATGGTCTAAACCAGATGTCTTCCCCCATGTGTCACATATGATTGATGAATTCCTTATAAGACAAGCTTCCATGGATTTAGTGAGGATTATGAACAATTTCTAATAAACTAGCAATAACTTTCTCTTTCTCTTCCACTCAAGAAAGCATATTGGATTCAGTGAGTGATATTATTAAAGCAATTACCTTAAAAATTGCTCTTATTTGTTAAAAAGTAATTTTCATATGCTGATACATTTTTATTAGTACTAAATTATTTGTGACACACTTTACAGCTGATCATGACACCCCATTCAGAAACTGCTGATCTAAACCAAAAAGCATAATGCTTTATATTCTCTAGTTTTGTTTTCAACAAAATTATGGGTCTCCTGGAGGCAGGAATTGTATCTAATGTATACCTGATACTTAATAAATCATATTTTAAATAGATAGTATTCCTAAATACATATATCCAAATACAAATGTAAATTTATACATAAATTTCATATATACACTCACTACTTCAGTTGAGCTGGAGCCAAGATTATTAAGCCAGGAGTGACTAGAGAAGAAAGGCATTAGTTTTTTATAGTCTCAAGACATTACTTTTACTAAAGAAATATAGAGGTTTGACTTTGATTTGGCCTTTGTCACAGCTTCTACTTTCCTGGTTTAGAATCAAGAAATGCTAGGGAACCAGCTGTGTTTATGGATTCCTCATATAGCGTAGCCCTCCTCGGTGGGCACTCCAATCCTGTGCTGATTAAAATAAAATAAGTGGAGGTTCATTGTTCACCTCTGGTTTCTAGAAATCTTCTTTCCAAGTCTGGAATGGTTTCTTTCCACACAACTTAGTGTGCATTCCCTTTTTCCTTCCATCAATAGTCTTCATTAGACCTAAGTGTCCCAAAATGTTTTGTAGGTTGGGCTCTTCCAAAAGTAAACTCTGAGATAGAGATAAGCATTCAGGAAGTTTATTAAGCTGTGCCCTCAGGATCAACAACTATGCAGGGGAAGAGAAAAGAAAGAAAGGAAATAAGAAAAGAAGGGAAGAAACCAAGAGTGGTGGCAGAGGGAAGTTGAGCTGTGAAACAGTCTCAGCAAAGGCCTCAGCCAAGGCCAAGGTGAGCTTGGAAACTGGGATCTTCCTTTAGAGTTGCCCCACATTGTGATGAGCTGTCAAGGCTTTCCACTTGCGACTTGACTGGTCGTGAATCCATGTGGTCCCTGGGAAGAGGTTATGAACTTGGGAGACGTGGTTCTCTTTAGCTAATGACAATTCTGGAGAGGACTGGCAGCGGAGTGTAGTCAGCCAGCATTCCTAGAAGTTGGGGAATAAGCCCTTCAGTCCTTAAGTGGAATTAGGAGTGCATCACAACATCGGCTACGAAGGTCTTTCTTGAAATAATAATGCCATGAGATGTTAGTTGGTGTCGCAAGAAAAGAAAATACTGACTTCTGTGGTCAAATAGGTTTGGCAAATGCTGGGTTAAACAAGTTTCTTTACTGGAAGAATTCTTAGAAATTTAAATATGCTGGTATGCTTGGTGAATGTCCAATGGGGACTAGGACATGGAAGAGCAACCATGGGTGACCAGAGAACACATCTTTCGAGGAATATCTCTTAAGCAGAGTGCCACTAAACTTCAGCTTGAGAAATGTTGTTCCAAAGGCAAAGAAGACAGAATAAATACTATGGTTGTGGGAACCTGGTGCTCTATTGTCTCAGATTTTGCCTCAGTGGTCCAACATAGCACATAAGGCATCTTGGTTCAACTCTTAGCAAGGTCTCTTGCCCTTGATTAGATAGCTATGGACTATTAAGTCTAATTCACAGCTAAATCAAATGGGACTTTTTCTTAATGAAAGTCTAGCTTAGTGTGGAGACAAAAATGTTTGCTTTATTGTTGACCATGTTTCTCCTCATTCTGATGGGCTTAATGTGTTTTTGGAAATTGACACTGTTGACAATAAATGCAATGTTGTGTTCAAGAAAAACCCGTCATGTATTGCTGTATGATACAATAAGGTCTTGAAAAGAATTCAGAGTAAATTAGAACTTTTCCCAGCCTGATTTCATGTCAAATTTTGCATCTCTGTGATTATTGACTCAATTGTTAAATCTGTTTTCTCACCGCCCTCTTCTTGAAATAGCTCTCACCTCGGGATGTCTGCTTACCTGACTTTCACATAAATCAATTCAGATTGGGGGGCCTGGGTGGCTCAGTCGGTTGAGCGTCTGCCTCTGGCTCAGGTCATGATCCCAGGGTCCTGGGATCGAGCCCCATGTCAGGCTTTCTGCTCAGCTGGAAGCCTGCTTCTCCCTCTCCCACTCCCCCTGCTTGCATTCCCTCTCTCGCTGTGTCTCTCTCTGTCAAATAAATAAATAAAATCTTTAAAAAAAATCAATTCAGATTAAGTTAGAATCAGAAAAGAGGCAATTTCAGGAATAAAAAAGAATGTCTTTGCTAAAACATACTACCTGTACTTGAGAACATTCATAGACAGGAAGACATAATACTTCACATCTTGAAAAGTTAGAGAGAAATATTTACCTTCAGAAATGGTGAAGGTCCTCAATGCCCACTGTGATCTGAAACTATTTTTGTTATAAGTATTGTGACCTTAAGCTTTCTCAAACTCAGTAAGAAATAACATGTGGCTTTGAATATGAATTTTCAGTATCATACAGGGGTGTGTATGCGTGTGTGTGTTTGTGTGTGCATGTGTGTAGAGGGATAGAGAGAGGAAAAACTTGTTTAGAGATAATCTACATTATATTATAGTATACTATATTATACTGATCTAGATTATACTAAATTATGTTATATTAGTATAACATATTTTATGTTACATTAGTATAATCTACATTGTACTAAACTATATATTATGGGAGTTTATTAATGGGATAAAGTTTGGCTAGAGGGTTCATCATTTCATATTTCAAAATTAATCTCAATGCTTTACAGTTCTAATATGCTGATATTTGGTTCATCAGCTGTTATTTGAACCTTTCTATCAGCCTGAGCTTGTTAATCTTGGGCAGTAAGATTTTGTTTTGTTTTACTAGTTTTACTAAAATAGTGTCAGTCTCTCTCCCTGACCAAGTCCTTCATTTTACTTTATTTATTTTTTAAAAGATTTTATTTATTTATTTGACAGAGAGAGACAGCGAGAGAGGGAACGCAAGCAGGGGGAGTGGGAGAAAGAGAAGCAGGCTTCCCGCCGAGCAGGGAGTCCAATGCAGGGCTCGATCCCAGGACCCTGGGATCATGACCTGAGCCGAAGGCAGACGCTTAACGACTGAGCCACTCAGGCTCCCCTAAGTCCTTCATTTTAAAAAATGATTCCTAAAACAAGAAAATGATTCCTTAGAGTAGAATTTTTTCAAGCTATATTTGATTACTGCAGGAAATGACCGGAGGGAAAAAAGAAAAGCTTAATTGGACTCTGCTAAATAGAAAAACAAATAAAGTTACGTGATCAGAAGTTGATCAGAAGTACGCTGGCTTTTGAAGATATCCAAGACAAGATAAACTACATTTTAGGGAAGTGCAAGAGGGTTTTTAAGAATAAATGAATTATTCACGTCCTATTGAGATGTGCTTCCTGGAGATTTGGCAACCTACTCTTTTCCAGTCAAACACGGCTTTTGATTGATGATGTGCTGTCTGCACGTTCCCAATCAGCCCATCTTTTTCATAGTAGTCACTGAGTGAGGCCAGCACATTATGAGAAATAGCAAGAGCGAAGAGGCTGGGCTATCAGACATCTTGGGACAGCAACATCAGTAAAGTCACAAGTTGCCTGACAGAAAGCAAATGTGGCTTTTGCTTTCCTTGACCCCTCCTTCCCTTTCCAAAGAAATGAAATGCTGTTGAGACCAAAATATCATTGCTCTCCTTTTCTTTTTACCCCCATTCCCACCCAGACAAGAAGAAAGGAATTTGTTCAGCTAGCTTTTCTGCATTGCACACGTTCTGTTCTTAATATTTGTTTGCTTTAGCTTTGCTAGCATTGCCCTCTTATAGAATGTAAAAATATGATCCTTAGAAACCTGGGCCATAGGAAATCAACTGTCTGGGGCCAAAGATGTTCACAAAAATTAGAAATAAGAAAGAGAATTGCTGACACTAGTGAGACAGCTCTTAGCACAAATGCAGGTGAGCCCAGACTTTGAAATAACCAACTGACGAAAGACACTTGTAAACGAGAAGACTCTGATCCTCGACCTTCTACTTGGAGGCTGGAGTCCAGATGTTATTTACTCACTGGGGGGCCATTATAAAGAATCTTAGAACGTTTAGGAATTATTCAGGTTCAGCTGTGAAGAGCAGGACAGTTTAGTAGGAGAACAGGCTCCAAGACAACTTCTCAGGGAAGCCCAGCCTGCCTGTGTTTCATCTCCTGCCCTAGATTCTGTCTCCTTCCTCCCACTGCATTGCTACTTTAGTTTGTCATACTACCTGAATTAGGGATGGGAGACATATATTTGGAAAATGAGTATACCTCTGGGGAAACTAGTCACACGTCAATGTGATTTCATTCAATAATACATATGGTTCCTGATTAACTGGATTAAGACCAGCCGCTCCATTTTATTAGGGGAACTAGAAATAGTCCACTTTGGCTCAGTGCTGGAGAGAGGCTGTGGGGGTAACACAGTATTGTGGAGCTTCTAGAAGAAGGGATATTAGAAAATGCCTAAAAAAGACAGGAAGAAACCATCTTTTCTTTTTTGTTATCACCCATTTTTAATCAAATGCCACGTGATCCCCTCCTTCCTACAACTTGAAACTCCATATAATGTTATTAACATAGCCAACTTGTGACTTAAGTGAGCCTCGGCCATCTAGCTGAGTATGTGGATGGCCATGGATAGTACTGTTTATCAACTCAGTGATGAATAACTATCATGGTCATTGAAGTAGTTGAAGTCTGTTATCACCAGTACTTTTTTAAAAAATTTTTTTATTGTTATGTTGATCACCATACATTACATCATTAGTTTTTGATGTAGTGTTCCATGATTCATTGTTTGTGTATAACACCCAGTGCTCCATGCAGAACGTGCCCTCTTTAATACCCATCACCAGGCTAACCCATCCTCCCACCCCCCTCCCCTCTGGAACCCTCCGTTTGTTTTTCAGAGTCCATCGTCTCTCATGGTTCATCTCCCCCTCCAATTTCCCCCCCTTCATTCTTCCCCTCCTGCTATCTTCTTCTTCTTCTTTTTAACATATATTGTATTATTTGTTTCAGAGGTACAGGTCTGTGATTCAACAGTCTTGCACAATTCACAGTGCTCACCATAGTACATACCCTCCCCAATGTCTATCACTCAGCCACCCCATCTCTCCTACCCCCCACCACTCCGGCAACCCTCCATTTGTTTCCTGAGATTAAGAATTCCTAATATCAGTGAGGTCATATGATACATGTCTTTCTCTGATTGACTTATTTCGCTCAGCATAACACCCTCCAGTTCCATCCACGTTGTTGCAAATGGCAAGATCTCATTCCTTTTGATGGCTGCATATATTCCATTGTATATATATACCACATCTTCTTTATCCATTCATCTGTCGATGGACATCTTGGCTCTTTCCACAGTTTGGCTATTGTGGACATTGCTGCTATAAACATCGGGGTGCACATACCCCTTCGGATCCCTACATTTGTATCTTTGGGGTAAATACCCAGTAGTGCAATTGCTGGATCATATGATAGCTCTATTTTCAACTTTTTGAGGAACCTCCATATTATTTTCCAGAGTGGCTGCACCAGCTTGCATTCCCACCAACAGTGTAGGAGGGTTCCCCTTTCTCCGCATCCCTGCCAACATCTGTCATTTCCTGACTTGTTAATTTTAGCCATTCTGACTGGTGTGAGGTGATATCTCATTGAGGTTTTGATTTGGATTTCTCTGATGCCGAGCAATGCTGAGCACTTTTTCATGTGCCTGTTGGCCATTTGGATGTCTTCTTTGGAAAAATGTCTGTTCATGTCTTCCGCCCATTTCTTGATTGGATTATTTGTTCTTTGGATGTTGAGTTTAAGAAGTTCTTTATAGATTTTGGATACTAGCCCTTTATCTGATATGTCATTTGCAAATATCTTCTTCCATTCTGTCGGTTGTCTTTTGGTTTTGTTGACTGTTTCTTTTGCTGTGCAAAAGCTTTTTATCTTTTTCTCCCTGAAACATTTGCACGGAACCCAAGTCACAAAGTTGTTGGTGAAAACGGGCTAAAGACAAGGTTGGAAGAGAGCTAAACAATTCTCTAATCCAAGCCTTCCTGATACCTCTCAAATGTCTAAACCCTATTTTCATAGTTCTCCCCTGAAAAGAAGGGTGTATTCACATATATACTAGGTTTTGTGGGGCCTGACAAATAAAGAATTCAAATAGCCAGTTGCCGCTTTTAATCAAGTTTTCCTAACTAGTTTTGGACATAGACGCAATTGTTTTCAAGTTTGTCTTGAGTTGAATGATGAGATTAAAATTCAGTTTAGATGTAATTCCACTATGAATTTCGTAGGCCATGCCCAGTCCTCTGCTAAGTGCTACAAGGGACGTAAAGCCATCGTATCAGAAGGCTTTAGCCTGCCATTGTGATGGTTAATTTTATGTGTCAACTTGACTGGATGAAGGGTTGCCCAGGTAGCTGGAAAAACATTATTTCTGAGTGTGTCTGTGAGGCTGTTTCTGGGAAAGATCAGTACTTGAGTTGGTAGACTTTGTAAAGGAGGTCATCCTCACCCTCACCTCACCCTCACCCTCACCACCATGATGGGTGGGCATCAGCCAATCAGTTGAGGACCAGAATAGAACAAAAAGGAGGAGGGAGGGGGAAATTTGCTTATTATGACTATTATGGATGAGCTGGAACATCCATCTTCTCCTGCCCTGCATCATCGCTTGCTCCCTGTTCTTAGGCCTTTGGACTCAGATTGGGACTTAAACCATTGGCTCTCCTGGTTCTCAGGCCTTCAGACTCTGACTGAATCACACCACTGGCTTTCCTGGGTGTCCAGCTTGCAGATGACAGATCATGGGACTTCTCGCCTCTACGATAGTGTGAGCCCATTTCTGATATATATTAGATATAAAAGATATACTAGATAGATATCTATATCTAATATATATTATTGGATTATATCTCATATATATTATTAGATTATATCATACATATGATATATATCATATAATTATTAGAGATACAGATCTAGATCTAGATCTCCCATTGGTTCTGTTTCTCAGGAGAACCCTAATACGACCATTCAGTCACAGCCCCTACTGTCCGAGTGAAATCAGGGTAGTGTCTTAGGCATGGCTCTTCCTACCCGTTCCTTGACCATGCCACACAACTTCTAGCTCACAGTACATTTTTGGTGGCTTGTGACAACCCAGTGCTGTGGGGTGGGAGAATTCATAGTCACCAGTTATGCTGCCAAAGCCAAGTAAACACGTAGGACTAGGTTCTCCTGTTGAAGATAGTCTCCCCAACGGCTAATCAGTTGTTCCAAAATAGTATTTTGGATATATCCCGCCATTTACCAACTGATTTTAAATATCACGTCATAGACTAAATTCCCGAGTCATTAGCATCTACTTTGAGACTCTCAGATTTCACGACTGTGTCTGCCTCTTCATTCATTGTGTGACAATGTTTTAATTACGGAGATGCGTAACACACTCGAAAAAAATCTGCTAAGGCTAGTGATCACTCCTGTGAGGATTATCTTGGGTATTCCCCTACTATCCTTGTGTGCGTGCGCATGCGCATGCATGTGTCTGTGTGTATGTGTGTGTGTGTTTGATCTTGAGAAGCAGCTTAGCTTGTTCCAAAAATATCCTAATATTTTTATTGGGATACGTTAAATGCATAGATTATTTTAAGGGTTTACGGTTCCTGTCCATGAACAAGGTATAAGGTATACATTTAAATTTATTTATACTTATTAAATTATGTTTAATATTTTTGGTAAAATTTTATGTTTCTCCTTGTGCATTTATTATAATTTTTCTAGATGTGTTATCTTTTCATTTTTAATTATTTCCATAGCTATGTTCACATTACCTTTGTCATTCTTTACTTCATATATTTGTTACTTCTCTGTACTACACTTGGCCAGAGTAGCCAGCGCTTTATATATTTTATTGCGTTTTCACAGAACTACCTCTTGTAGTGTTTGTTATTTCTTTTGGTCCCTAAATCATAAGTTTCTGGTTTAATCTTTACTAATTCTTTATTTATGTTTTCCTTGGATCTGTTTTGTCCTTTGCTAGCTTTTTGAGTTATAGTCTAAATAATGTATGCTTTCATTTTTCATATTTAATAAGAAGAATATTTATAGCTATGAATTATTGTGAGTACAGCTATGGGAATATTCCATACTTTTGATATATTGTTTTCAAAATCTCTGGGTTTCTAAATCACTGGTAATTGTTTTTCAGAGTTATTGGTGTAATTACAGTATCTTTAATTTTCTTCTTTGAGCAATAAGTTACTTAGAGGTGCATTTCTTATTTTCATAATTCAATTTTCTGGAATTTTGGTTGATTTCTGCTTTTACTGCATTGTGGTTACAGAACAGGATCTGTATGTTTCACGCTTTGGGGAAATTTTCACAGTCCAATCAGAAGGAAGTTGCACTTTTATTGTGTAAGGTACAATGTTCAATGTCTAATAAATCACCTTGGTATTGTTCTTATCTATATTATTTATCTTTATGCATTTGACAGACATGATTTTTTAAATTTATTTTTTTATTGACGTATAGTTGACACACAATGTTATATTAGTTTCAGGTGTACAACAAAGTCATTTGACACGTCTATACATTATGCTGTGCTCACCACAGGTGTAGCTGCCATCCATTGACAGAAAACAGGATTTAAAAATATGACTCTACCATTTACTGATTGTGGCCCTGGGCAAATTACATAATCCTTCCCTGCTTCATCATTCACTTGAGCCCAGCTCATGGACTGTTATGAAGGTTATACGGTTTAGTGTACATACAGTGCTTTGCATGCTGCTTAAAACCTAGAAAATGCTTTTATCTAACAATTATTTATTCATATTTTTGCCACAGTCTGATTTCTTTTAACATTTTATTTATTTGTTTTAGAGAGAGAGCACAAGCAGGGGGAAGAAGCGGAGGGAGAGGGAGAGAGAGAATCTCACAACCTGAGAGCATGACCTGAGCCAAAATCTCACAACCCCAAGATCATGACCTGAGCTGAAATGAAGAGCTGGATGCTTAACCTACTGAGCCACCCAGGTGCCCCTGATTTTCATTTTGATTTTTAACCCAATGTGAAGACTTTTGTTTTCTAATAGGTGAATTTAAATCTTTAAGTTTTGTTGTTTAAATGGTTTGTCTTTCTTTCCTTCCTTTCTTCCTTCCTGCCTTCTTTTCTTTTCTTTTTTCTTTTTCTTTCTCCTTCTTTTGCTCTTTCTCTCTTTCTGTTGTTTTCTATATTTTACCATATAGAGCATGCTCTGACATTTTTCTTCAGTTATTTCAAATATACACAGTATGTTTACCTTTAAGCACTATTTAGGTTTGAAGCTGAAGTTTAGGAGTGGAAGTAGAGAAGATATTTGATAACTAGATGAGAGTGAATCAGAGAGGCTACAGACAAAATTCATCAGTGTTTAAAACCTGTACCAAGTTGGGGCACCTGGGTGGCTCAGTCAGTTAAGCGTGGGACTCTTGATTTCAGCTCAGGTCATGATCTCGGGGTGGTGAGATGGAGCCCCGTGTCAGACTCCACACTCAGTGGGGGGTCTGCTGGAGATTCTCTCTCTCCCTTTCCCTCTGCCTCCCCCTGCTTGTGCTCTCTCTCTCAAATAAATCTTTACAAAAAAAGAAAAACCTATACCAAGTCAGATTCTCTCAATGTAGTAGAAGTGAGATGTGCACTTTAAGACAAACTGTGTGGGGTTTTTGTTGAAAAGGACAGAATGCGGTATTTTAAGCGAGACCATGAGTTCTTTGGCACAGCCTGGAGTAGACTCTTTTTAGCTGGTCAGTTTATTTCACAAAAGCTGCCTTTCAAGTCTCTCCTGAAAGTGGCAGTACATTTTGAAAAGAGCGGGGGGGTGGGGTGGTGGTGGTGGTGGTGGTGGTGTGTGTGTGTGTGTGTGTGTGTTTCCCTTCAACCCCCAGGGCTCTGGAGTACCTTCTCTGAGGGTTTGTAGGTTTCCCTTCTTTTGAAGAGTTGATGGGAGCAGATAGTCCTATTTTTTTTTTAAACCATCCTGGTGATACTTCCTGATGTTTACATCGCACTTCATAGTTTGTCTCATTTGATGCTTCTGTTAAATATCATGAAATAGGAAGGGCAGGTGTGATTGTTCATATTTTACCAGTGAAGAAATTGCGGCTTAGAGAAGAAGTAACTCCAGCAGGGTTTCTTAAGTCACAAAGGGCAGCACTGAGACTACAGTGGTGAGCCGCTCTGTAGGCCATGACATGGCGTCTTGTAGAGGACTGTGATCACTCATCAGTCAAGCAAGACTCTCGAGATATAATGCACATGAGTGAAAATGGTCAGAAACCTGCCACCATGCCTGGGAATGAAAAGCCTTTGCCTAATTCCTGACTCTGTGCTTTTGCTTGAGCCCACCCTTAATTTGTCTCTAGATCCAGGTCATTATCTCTGTCTGTGATGGGCTTAAAATTCTCTTTTGCCCAGGACACTCAAACACTGTCAACCTGGGGCTACGCAGTTCACTACATTATTGGGCTTGCTGGTCCACCTGTTCCATTTGCATCCATATTTCCATTGGGAACTACTTTAGGGCAGGCGTTAGGTATGAAAAATTTGAAGCGCCAGACATGCTGGCATCTCGTAGCTTTACAGCGTGGCACGGGGCAAGGCTGATAGACCCTGGTAGTGCAGGTCATTCTTCCCCCACTTACTATAATGTCATCTTAGATACAGTCATTTGCCCTCTTGTTGCCTCTTTCTTACCCATAACATAGAATAGCTAATGTTTGTTGAATGCTTCACATATATTATTTTTAATCCTTAAAATACATTTGCATGGTAAGTATTAGTTTTCCTCTTATTAAAATGAGAAAACATGGTTCGTCTGAGAGACTATGGACTCTGAAAAACAAACTGAGGGTTCTAGAGAGGAGGGGGGTGGGGCAATGTGTTAGCCTGGTGATGGGTATTAAGAAGGGCACGTTCTGCCTGGAGCACCGGGTGTTATATGCAAACAATGAATCATGGAACACTACATCAAAAACTAATGATGTAATGTATGGTGATTAACATAACATAATAATAAAAAATAAAATAAAAAAGTAAAAAAAATGAGAAAACAGTGGGATGCCTGGGTGGCTCAGTGGGTTAAGCGTCTGCCTTCGGCTCAGGTTATGATCTCAGGGTCCTGGGATCACGCCCTGCAACGGGCTCCCGGCTCAACAGGGAGTCTGCTTGTCCTTCTCCCTGTGCCCCTCCCCCCGCTTGGGCTCACTCTCAAATAAATAAAAAAAAATTAGGATAATAATACCTCTCTCTTGTGGTTGTTATGAGCTCACATTTATAAAACAAATCATAGTGCTAGTGATAAGTGTTAGTTTGTTTTCCATTCCTTCCCGCCCCCCCCCCAACCGAAACTCCAGGCTTTTCGGATCTCTAGCTGTTTAGCTCTTTTTCTATCCTTGGCGTGTTGATCAAGAACCTTCACTATTACTGATTTGGAGCCCTTGTTTAGGGATCTTGCTCTCCTGCTTTCTACCAGGTCATCTCAGAGGGCCAGTTGTGCTGTGGGTAAAAACTCTTGAAGTATTGTTAATAAGTGAGGTGGGCCAATGTTAGTGTTGTTAGTAATGGGGCCGGTGAGAGGTAAGGAAGGAGGTAGGAAATAATAGGCTTTTTATGAGAAAATACTGCAGTTAAGACACAGTCACACTCAGAGCCATTTGCCTACCTATTTTTCCATGTTCCACTTTATAGGTTTGAAATACCAGTTCTCAAACTGTGGTCTCAGGAGGCCTGGGGGTACCTGGGTCCCTTCCAGGGGAACTGAAATGTCTTTCCATTTCCACATACATATCTGTGTAAGGTTGGGTGTTCTTTATATACTTCAGCCAAACAGCTGATTGAATGCAAAGACAGATATGAAAATCCTACTGTCCTCTATTAACTTTTAACAGAGTCACAAAAATCTGAAACAATGCCATTCTTCTCACAATTTTTTATTTTGAAAATATAGTCACTTTTCATGAAAACGTTATTTATGTTAAAACATAATTGGTTTATTATTGTTGTTTAAGTGAATTAAAAAATAAATGTATTTTAAAATTTCACAATTTTAATTTCTAATATGGTAAATATTGATAGAATAACCAACATAAACAAAAAAGCTTTTTGGAGTCCTCAACAATATTTGAGAGTATAAAGAGATTCTGAGACCATAATATTGAGAACAGCTGGTCTAGATGAAAGATATCAGATTACAAAGTTACAATTATTTTACAAATTCCTCTATACTAGGGATCAGGGAACTACTGCCTACAGGCCAACAGTAGACTTCCTCTTGTTCTTGTGAATAAAGTTTTATTGAAACACAGACATGTCCATTCATTATTTATCATCTATGGCTGCTTTGGTGCTACAATGGCAGAGTTGAGTCATTAAGATATATGAACCACTATGTGTCTTGTATGAACCACAAAGCTCAAAATGTTTACTATCTGGCCCTTGATAGAAAAAGTTCACTGATTCTGCTCTATAGAGTAGAAAGTCTGTGGACAATTTTTAAAAGTGAATTGTATTTCTCTTATTTGACTCATTGTAATATTCTCCTTACTTATACATGTCAAATCAATCTTGATGATCAATGGCGAGACAGGTGATAGAGCTATATTGCACAAAATCACTCAAATATTTGCTGATAATCTACATTTCAGATACTGTGCTAAGAAGTGGGGATATAATGTTGAACAATATAGGCATAGACATTATCCTTTTGGAGATTATACTTGTTTACTCAGGCTCATTTCGGTTTTGTTTATTAAGGCTAGATCACTCAAAATTTGCATTCACCATGGCTTTATAAACGTTTGTGTAAAATAGAGACACTGACAAATTTTCGGGTAGATTGTGGCCCTTTGAATGAAAATCTAAGGGCAAACAAATTTGAATTTGGAAGACATGACATTTGGATCCGGTGGGAATGAGGTAGACATGTATGCTAGGAAGATTCAGCAGTATCCATGTGTTCATTAAACAAAATTTATTAAGAAACTTGTATGTACTGAACACTGCTTGTATATGAGTCCCATCCTATATCTATGCTTACCAAGTAATTAGGGTGCATCATGCCATGGTTAGAAAAAGGGAGACAGGAGTATTATTATTATTATTATTATTATTATTATTATATTGAGATGCTGTTATGTCTGAATTCTAGTCCTTCAGTGAGCTGCATGGATGGAAAAGGATCACTAACTTGTTTTGTTTTTGTTTTTGTTTTGTTCAGTGCCCATAATAAGCTGACAATGACTTTATTTTATATCTCTTTCACTGAATTTCAAAGGTGGATTTTAGTTACAGGAAAAATCATATACCCAGAGCAGTTTAGAGTTAGAAGAGATTCAACTTGTTCAAATCTGAAATTGAGAAGCTGGGAAGTTAAGTGGTTTGCCTAAGATAATACACCTAGTTTGTGGAGGACTGGGAGCTAGAATCCCAGACATGAGCTCTTTTCATTGAACCACACTATTCTCTCTCTTTTCCAAAGTGTTTACTGTGAAAGAGACATGAATATTACATATAATCTACTGCCTTGTCAGGACAAAAACATGAAATTAAAATCCATCCATGATGAGATCACGTCTCTGAGTGGTTCAGAATAATTCTTTGATATAGTCATTCACATGGGAGGTAGGTTACCAAAGCAGTGACAAAGAGAGGCAAAAATAAGCATTGTTTTATGGATTGGGAGGGGAGGAGGGTGAGACAGGAGTCAAATTATTAAACAAGAAATGAGCACATGCCCAGCGAACTGGCAGTAACAGTGTCTTTTTTATGTTTGTAACTAGAAAACCCATTCAAATTGTGACTCAGAAAGTACTTGAGCATCTCTACACTTCAGGTTTCCCATATGTAAACATGAAGCTAAATAAATATATCTACCCCATAAGATTGTTGTAAGGATTAGAGACGATAATTGCAAAATGCTTAACTCAGTTTCTGAAATAGGGTAAGCATTAAGTTGAAGGTGAGTATTATCACTATCGTGAATTAATTTTGTTGCAACCAGTTTTAATGATCCAAATGTAATTGAGTTCACATTTAAAGATATCTCAGCAGACTGGCAATTCTGGTATTCCAAAATTGTCTGCATCTTTTTTTTTTTAAATTGACAAAGAACCTTGCATCTCCAAGAAGGTGTTGCAAGGATCTCTGGGGAGAGGGTGCACTTGGACAAATGGATTCAATGATGTGATTTCATAAGTGGATATAAACTCATAAATCAGCCTTTTGATCTTGACATGAAAAAAGAAATAAATTAAAAAGGAATTTATAAGTAAGTAGCATCTCATTGCCATGCTTCTGATCGGAAAAACACATCATCACAATCTTATTTTTTTTTTTTTTCTCTTGCCTTGTAGTGTAAGCACTTTCATTTGCGCTGTTATTCATAGACAATTAAGATCTGGTTATGGGCTGGGGAGGGGAATGGGAGCAGACTTTCAGAGATGAGAATGTCTTGCTCAACTCCTAGACTTCACAATCTGCATTGTAAGACCTGCTCCGCTAAGCCATCCTTTACTCACCCCGACAAAATCAATAAAGAGGCTTCTAGAAACACATCTATGGTGATGCCTGACAATTGTATAACTAGAAAAATACTCCAACTTCCTTTGGTTTCAGGACCATTGGTATTCTCATCAACATTTATTGAATACCTACTAAATGTCGAGCACTTTGCTAAGCACTGGGGAATAAGACCCAGACCTTGTCCTTAAAGCAATCCATTAATTTTTCATTCAAAATATACCATAAATATGTTGGTTGCCTACTATGGGTTACATGCAGGATGTATAATAGTGAAGAAGATGGGTCTGGTTCAGCCTTCCAAGAAGTTGCTGTGGAATGAGAAAGACAGATTTGGTCAAACAAGTGTATAGCTATAAACAGTCACACATGCTATGAGGAAAGAGTGCTTCGTTGTCCTGAGAGCACATAGGAGGGGAAATCAACCAAATTGGGGGAAGGCTTTCTTGAGTAACTGACTTCAACTTAAGATCTGAGGAATGGGTGTTCACTAGATAAAGAAAGAAAGGGAATCATTCCATAAAGCAGAGACAGCATGTGTAATGACTATGTAGCAGAATGAATTATAGCCAATCTGAGGAGCTAAAAGGTCAGTATGGTTGGAATGCAGAGATCAAGGGAGAAGAACATGCTGTGAAATTAGGCCAGGGAGGTAGGCACAAGTGGAGTCATGCAGGTCCTTCTAGGATATGGAAAAGAGTTTGGATTTTGTTTTTCTTTTCTTTTTTAAAAAGATTTTATTTATTTATTTGAGAGAGGGAGAGAGAGAGAGAGCACAAGCAGGGGGAGGGGCAGAGGGAGAGGGAGAAGCAGACTCCTCACTGAGCAGGAAGCCTGGTATGGGGCTCCATTCCAGGACCCTGGGATCATGACCTGAGCAAAAGGCAGACACTTAACCAAGTGAGCCACCCAGGCACCCCCAGATTTTATTTTTCAAGTGCAGAGGGAAGCCATTTAAGAGTATCAAGCAGCAAAGCTGCATAATCTGATATTTTATTTTTAAAAGTATAAGTTTGGATCATAAATAGAGAATGACTTGTTTGTGGGCAAATGTACGAGGAGGGAGACCAGGTAGGGGCCTACTCAATTAGTTTAGGCAACAAATGATAGTGATTTCAACTAGGATGGTAGCAATGAACATAGAGAGGAGGGGATGAATTTACTTCAAATAATCACCCTATCCTATTATCTGACCAGGGCTTGTCCTTTCAAAACACTGCTATGGATTTTTCTCATCAAGAAATCCCCTACTAAGGCCACCTAGCTTAAGAGTTGCCCTAACTGTGGGAGGTATTCACAGCTTCCTTATGTTACTATGTCTGGATACCTCGGTGATACCTTTGGCCTTTTCAGTACTTTGATACACTTTTTAATATTAAATTCTTTTCTGAAGGATTTATTGATTCAGTACAATAAACACTTGCCTTGAATTTTTACAAAGCATTTAAAAATGTAATCATGTATGTTATTGTATGAAAAGACTAGTAGCTATAAAGTTGTCATTACAGATGATCTGATTCCACTAATTGTAATTTAAGAGGAAAAAGACCAAACATCCAAAAATGGCAAAATCAGTTCTGATACTTGTAGATTTTTAGAGCTGGTAGAGGGAAAAGGAATTTAATCCAAATTCTTACCACTTTCCAAGTGTTTTTTAAGGTGAAAAACACCCCAGAGACCCAGAGATGTTAATGAACTTGTCAAAGATCATGGAGCTATGTAGTTAGCAGAGACAGTTCAGTAACCCCAGATTTCCTTTCTTGACTCCAGTGTTTGGTCCAATACACCATGCCGTATCTGACAATCTACATGGCTCTTTATGTGTTATTAAAGAACAGAAAAATGAATCAATACTGAATTGAGCCAGTAGTTTTTAGATTTATTTACATTTTCATTACCTGGAACATCACTCATGCAAAGGGGAGGGGTAGATCTTTATAGCCTTAAAATTTTGCACAAATTGAGAGTGAACACGATAGCTTCCTTAAACTATATTTCATAACTCACAAACATCATTCCATGGGAATGCAACAATTGGAAAGACAGTTCTTGGCAGGCTATCACCCCCAGGGCACTGCACAGACAGCAGACTGAAACATAACCCCAGTCTTCCTGTGCGAAAGCCCTATTTACTTAGCCTGTTCTTCCAGCTTGAGGGAGAGGCTTTAGGTTTCTCACACACCTAGAGACTAAAGAGGTGCTTCTAGGGAATGGAAGCAGGAAGACACTATCCTTGTGCACCTCCTTGGCCTTGCTGCAGCTTGAGATCTTCCCAGAAAGGAACTTACACATTTGTCTGGAACCTCGGTTTTTGCAACTGTTGTACAAGAGACACCTCCAGATCTCCTGGTCTAGAGGCCAGCAAGGATTACAACTGTGGCCCCACAGGACTGTGTATTTGCATACTTTAAAAGCTGCTGCCTGAGGGTCTGGCTTCCATTCGGCCTGAAACTATATGCTAAATGAAATTCCTCCCCTTGTAACACTGACAGGTCTTGACATGCCCTCAACAACAGGGGCATATCAAGAGTAAATCAGGCAATTTAGGTAATCACAAAGGTTCAAGAGACCTCCAAGAGCTAGGGCAAGGCTGAACAATAAGATTAATCACTTACACAATGCCACTCCTTCAACACAGGATTTTCATCTAATACATAGAAACAAACACAGAGCATCAAGCAAAATGAGGAAACAGAGACATAAGTTCCAAATGAAAGAACAAGACAAAACCTCAGAAAAAGACCTTAATGAAATGGAGATAAATAATCTACCTGATATAGAGTTCAGAGTCATAAAGATGCTCACTGAACTTGGAAGAAGAATGGATGAATACATTGAGAACTTCAACAGATAGAAAATATAAGAAAGTAACAAACAGAAGTCACAGAGCTGAAGAATACAATAACTGAATTGAAAAATACACTAGAAGGGTTTAACAGCTTACTGGATGAAGCAGAAGAATGAATCAGTGAGCTGGAAGACAAAGTATTGGAATTTACTCAGAGCAGGAAAAAAAAAGGAATTTTAAAAAGTGAAGATAACTTAAGAGATCTATGAGACAGCATCGAGTGGAGTAACACTCACATTATAGGGGTTCCAGAAGGAGAAGAAAGAGAAAGGGGCAGAACATTTATTTGAAGAATGATGGCTGAAAACTTCCTTAACCTAGAGGAGGAAACAGACATCTGGGTACAGAAAGCCCAGAGTTCCAAATAAGATGAACCCAAAGAGGTCCACACCAGGACATATTAATTAAAATGTCAAAAGTCAAAGATAAAGAGAGAGTCTTAAAAGCAGTAAGAGAAAAACAATTTATTACATACAAGGGAACCCCCATAAGGCTATCAGCAGATTTTTTCAGTAGAAACTTTGCAAGCCAGAAAGAGTGGCATGACATATTCAAAGTGCTAGATGGAAAAAAGTTCCAAGCAAGAATACTCACCCAGCAAGGTTATTATTCAGAGTTGAAGGAGAGATAAAGAGTTCCAGACAAACAAAAGCTAAACAAGTTCATCACTACTAAACTGGCCTTACAAGAAATGTTAAGGGACCTCTTTAAACTGAAAAGAAATGGCACTAATTAAGAAAACATATGTGGGGCGCCTGGGTGGCTCAGTCGTTGGATGTCTGCCTTTGGCTCGGGTCATGGTCCTGGGGTCCTGGGATCGAACCCCACATCAGGCTCGCTGCTCGGCGGGAAGCCTGCTTCTCCCTCTTCTGCTCCCCCTGCTTGTGTTCCTGCTCTTGCTATCTATCTCTCTGTCAAATAAATAAATAAAAAATCTTTAAAAAAAGTAAATGAAAACATATGAAAGTAAGAATCTTACTGGAAGAGGTAAATATATAGTAAAAGTAGTGGATTAATCACTTATAAAGCTACTATGAAGGCTAAAAGACAAAAGTGGTAAAATTAACTAAAACTTCAATAATTTGTTAAGGGATACATTTAAAAAGAGATGTAAAATATTACATCAAAAACAAACCTGGGGGACTAAAAATGTAGAGTTTGGGAATGTGTTCAAATTTAAATTGCTATTAACTTAAAATAGACTGCTATATACGTAGGATGATATATGTGTATCTCATGTTAACTACAAAACAAAAACAGTGTAGATACCAAAAGAAAATGAGAAAGGAATCTAAACATAACACTAGAGAAAATCATCAAACTCCAAGGGAAGAGAGAAGGAGAAGAATAAAGGAACAAAGAACTATAAAAAGAGCCAGAAAACAATTTTAACAAAATGTCAATAAGTACATACTTATCAACAATTACCTTAAATGTAAATGGACTAAATTCTCCAATCAAAAGACACAGAGTGGCTGAATGGATTTAAAAAAAGGACCCATTTATTTATACTCTCCCTACAGGGGTCTCACTTCAGAAGTAAGAACATAGACAGACTGAAAGTGAAGGAATAGAAAAAGATATTCCATGCAAATAGAAACAAAAAGAAAGCTGCTGTAGGTATTGTTATATGAGACAAAATAGACTTTAAACAAAGACTGTAATAGAAGACAAAGAGGAATACTACATAATGATAAAAGTGTCAATCTAACAAAAAGATATGACATTTATAAATATATATACACCCACCATAGGAGCACCAAAATGTACAAAGCAAATATTAACAGACCTAAAGGGAGAAATTGGCAGAAATACAATAATAGTAGGGGACATTAGCACTCCACTTACATCCATGGGTAGATCATCTAGACAGAAAATCAATCAGGAAAATTTGGATTTGAATTATACCTTATAAGATGGACTTAAACATACACAGAACAGTCCATCCAACAGCAGCCCAATACACATTCTGCTCATGTGCACATAGAACGTTTTCCAGGATAGATCACATGTTAGGCCACACACAAGTCTTAATAAATTCAAGAAGACTGAAATCATATCAAGCATCTTTTCTGATTACAATGGTATGAAAGTAGAAATCAATTACAAGAAGAAAATAGGAAAAACTACAGATGCATAGAGACTAAACAAAATGTTACTGAACAGCTACTGGGTCATAGAATAAATTAGAGAAATAAAGAAAGTACCTAGAGACAAATGAAAGCAGAAATATAACATACCAAAATCTATGGGATGCACCAAAGAGGTTAGTTGATGAAAGTTCATAGCAATATAGCCCAATCTCAAGAAACAAGAGAAATCTCAAACAATTTAACTTTACACTTAAAGGAACTAGAAAAAAATGAATAAACGAAGCCCAAAGTTAGTGGGAGGACAAAAATAATATCAGAACAGAAATAAATGAAATAGAAGTTAACAGACAATAGAAAAGATCAATGAAACTAGGAGGTTGTTCTTTGAAAACATAAAAAAAATTAGCAAATCTTTAGCTAGACTCACCAACAAAAAAAGAGAGAGGGCTGAAATAAATAAAATCAGAAATGTTTTTATTTTCTTTGGGTAAATACTCAACAATGGAATTACTGAATTGTATGGTATTTTTATTTTTAATTTTTTGAGGAACTCCATACTGTTTTCCCATAGTGGCTGCACCACTAGTTTACATTTCTACCAACAGTGCATGAGAGTTCCTTTTCTCCACATCCTCTCTAACCCTATCTAGCGGGGAGTCTGCTTCTCCCTCTGCCTCTCCCCACCCCTCTGCTCATGCTCACTATTGTTCTCTCTCTCTCTGTCTCAAATGAATAAATAAAATCTTTAAAAAAAACCTCTCAACAAAGTGGGTACAGAGAAAATGTACCTCAACATAATATAGGCCATATATAACAAGCCTGTAGCTAATATCATCATACTCAATGTTGGAAAGCTGAAATCTTTTCCTCCAAGATCAGGAACATGGCAAGGATATCCACTCTTGCCACTTTCGTTCAACATAGACCTGGAAGTCCTAGCCACAGCAATTAGGCAAGGAAAAGAAATAAAAAGCATCCAAATAAGAAAGGAAGAAGTAAAAAAAAACTGTCACTATTTGCAGATCACATGATACTATATATAGAAAACCCTAAAGATTCCACCAAAAACTGTTAGAAGTAAAAGAAATTTAGTAAGGTTGTAGGTTACAAATCAATACGCAAGAATCTGTTGCATTTTTATATACTAATAGCAGACTATCAGAAAGAGAAATTAGGATAACAATCCCATTTACAATTACATCAAAAAAAATAGAAGATCTAGGAATAAATTTAACCAAGGAGGTGAAAAGCCTGTACACTGAAAACTATAAGATATTGAAGAAAGAAATTGAAGAAGACAAACAAATTGAAATATATTCCACCCTCATGGATTGGAAGAATTAATATTTTTTAAATGTCCATACTACCCAAAGCAATCTACAGATTCAATGCAATCCCTATCAAAATTCCAATGACATGCTTCACAGAATTGGAACAAATAATTCTAAAATTTGTATGGAACCACAAAAGACCCCAAATAGCCAAAAAAAAAAAAAAAAAAAGAAAAGAAATCTTGAGTAAGAATAACAAAGTCAGGGGTGTCACACTTCCTGCTTTCAAACTATATTATAGGCTATGGTAATCAAAACAGTATGGTATTGGCATAAAAACAGACACACAGATTAATAGAACAGAGAAAATAGCCCAGAAATAAACCCATGCATACATGGACAATTATTTTATGACAAAAGAGGCAAGAATATACAATGGGAAAAGGATGGTCTTTTCAGCAAATGGTGTTGGGAAAACTGGACAGCTGCACACAAAAGAATGGAACTGAACAACTATCTTTTACCATATATAAAAATTAACTCAAAATAGATTAAAGACTCGAATGTAAGATCTGAAATCATAAAACTAGAAGAAACCATAGGCAGTAAGCTCATTGACATAGGTCTTTTGATTTTTTTTTGGATCTGACTCCAAAGTCAAGAAAAACAAAAGCAAAAATAAACACACAGAACTACATCAAACTGAAAATCTTCTGCACAGTGAAGGAAATCAACAAATTATGGGAGGAGATATTTCAATAACAAACAAACCCCCTAACAATCCAATTAAGAAATGCAGAAGATCTGCATAGGCATTTTTCCAAAGAAGATGGCTAACAGACACATGAAAAGATGCTTGACATCACTACTTTTCAGGGAAATACAAATGAAAACCACAATGAGATATCACCTCACACCAGTCAGGATGACTATCAAAAAGACAAGAAATAACAAGTGTTGTCAAGGATGTAGAGAAATGGGAACCTTTTTACACTGTTAATGGGAATGTAAATTGGTGCAGCCACTATGGAAAACCGTCTAGACTCTCCTCAAAAAATGAAAAATAGAACCACCACATGCCTAGCAATTCCACTACTGGATATCTACCTGAAGAAAACAAAAACTAATTTGAAAAGATATATGCACCTCTGTGTTCATTGCAGCATTATTTACAATAGCCAAGATATGGAAACAATCTAAGTTTCTATTGATGGATAAATGGATAAAGAAGATGTGGTGTGTGTATGTATTTATATATACACAATGGAATATTTCCTACCCATAAAAATAATGAAATCTTACTATTTGCAACAACATGGATGGACCTTGAGGGTATTATGCTAAGCAAAATAAGTCAAAGACAAATAGTGTGTGATTTCATTTATATGTGTAACCTAAAAAACAAAACAATCAAGCAAAACAAAACAAAACCCAAACTTGTAAATACAGAGAACAGATTGGTGGTTGCCAGGGGGAAGGGACTTGGAGGGACAAGATGGGTAAAGGGGATCAAAAAGTACAAACTTCCAGTTATGAAATAAATGAGTCAGGAATATAACATACAACATGGGGAATAGAGTTAATAATATTATTATATTCACTTTTTATGGTGACAGCCGGTAACGAGACTTATTGTAGTGGTCACTTCACAATGTATACAAATGTTGAGTCACTATGTTGTACCCCTCAAGCTAATATACTATTGTATATGTATATAATATGTATATACGTATATGTATATATATATGTATATGTATATTGTATGTCAGTCATACCACAATAAATAAATAACTTGTGAACATAATTTTCAGTACAATATCTTGATTGTATACATTAACACATTCTGAAACATATAGTTTACATTGAAACAGAATATTGAGACATTAAAAAAAACCCTCTAGTTAGTAGGTGAGAAACTAAAAGGGAAAACAAGGGTGAAACATAAAACAGAACCAGGAATGAGTTTACTAAAAATAATGCATACCTCAGAGTGCTTGCTGGCTATGAGTGGACCACAGCTTTGACTCTAAGCTTTTTAAACCTTTTTTTAAAGAAGGGAAAGTCTAAACTTGATCAGCTGCATCGGTGTTTCTCAAATCTGGCTCTGCATTAGACTCACCTGGGGAGACCTAAAATGTTGATTCCCAGGGCCAAATGAGGCAAAATATATCAAAATTTGGGGGGGTTTCAAATAGTAGTATTTAAAAAAATCTTCCCAGGTATTTCTAATGCATAGTCAGGATTGAAAGCCATTGAGATATTTGGTTCACAGTGCCCACCATCACCTACTTAAAACAAAACAAATGAACAAAATGTTTCCTGAAAAAATGCCACTATTCCTGATTGTAAGACCAGGAAGAGTTATCTGTTTCATCTACTCTTAAAAGAACACTAAGTAATGAAAAACAAAACAAAACAAAAGAAAAAAAAAGCCAGAAAGTCCAATGTCTTTACAAAAATACATATAAACTTTAATAAATACGTTTTTCTCCACTCAGCTTTTAAAAGATATTGGGTGGTAGCTATCCCAAATTACCAATTAAATAGATCTTTAAATGACAATTTAGTGTTGGCATTGTGTTGTGGAATTTGGCAGCCAAAAAGACATGTGCCCAAGAAGGCCATCATCAGGACCTTGCCTTAATTGCTATGTTTTTTTCCCTCGGGTGGTGATGGATTTGCTCTGGGCCACCCACATTCAGATCCTGCTATGGCTAATGATACATACTTGTAAGACAGCTCACCTTGGGCTATGCTTTCAGTCTGCGATTCAAAGGAAAACTGACTATACATAATAGCTAAAAAGCATGGGTTTTGAAATCAGACAAACTAGGGCTCAAATCCTGAGTCCTCACTTAGTATCCAGTGACCTTGGGCAAGTTACTTAACTTATCGGATTCTTATTTTTCTTGTTTCTAAAGTACTGATAATAATAGTACTTACCCCATAGGTTGTTGTAAGGACCAAATGGGGTAATGTGTATCACTTTCCTGTCATATAACATGTGCTCAACTAATAACAACTGAAGAAAATTGTTTATTGGTTAAGCAAAAATCAAATCTTTTATTAGCCCACCTTTAACTAGTTGAGCTAACCACATGGCTAGGTGGGCATTCTGGCCAAAGTTCTTCTATGGTCTCATAGTGGAAACTTTTCTTTCTTTTCTTTTCTTTTTTTTTTTTTTTTTAAGATTTTATTTATTTATTTGAGAGAGAGAGAGACAGAGAGAACGAGCAGGGGGAGGGGCAGAGAGAGAGAGAGGGACAAGTAGACTCCCCGCTGAGCAGCGAGCCTCATGCGGGGTGATCCCAGGACCCTGAGACCATGACCTGAGCTGAAGAGAGACACTTAACTGACTGAGCCACCCAGGCATCCCCGAGTGGAAACTTTTCTGAAGGTGTCTACCCCAATGTTATGTCTTTAAGTCAGCAAATCTCATCAAGTATCCCATTTTAAGTACGTTTTACTTTTTACAGTAATGGCCAAATTTTTTTCTCAATTCACTCATGAACTTCTATTTCATCTCAATCTTTTCCTGGCTCCTGATCCTTGGCATTTTCCCGAGTTCTCAGTCCTTTGGACTTACCAATCTTGCATGCCTGTGACTCAGTCTCAGAGCTCTTGAAGAACTCTGGCTAATATTCGCTCTATGGTTCTTTCTACTCCTGGATATCTCAAGACACCCCAATCTGACTCTAGCCTTTTGTAACTGAAACTCTAGTACCATTCCTCTAAGCAGGCCCACTAAAGACGGTTCACACTATCTTCTTTCAAGGGCGGGTCAAACCTGAAACAAGGAGAGTAGCTGAAATATGTGAAAACATCAATCTTAAACGTAGCACAAAATGGAAAATTGCCCCATCTTATTGCCTTAGTGGGTATGTTTTCCAATAATGTGTTATGTAGACAGTTCAGATGTTAATTCATCTGAACTGAACTTTAAAGAAATCGGTGCTAAGTCATCTGTTGATTTAAAATAAAGATTTTACAAGAGCCTTGTATTTGCCTAAGGAGTGAAACACATTTTTTTTTCTAACCAATTACTGGAAAAGATTGCATTTTAATAGCCAGAGTTATCTCAGTAAGTCTGTTTAATTTGAAACCATGATAAAGTATTACCAAGTATAAGTAAATAAGGTAAGACAATTTCTTCCCAATCTGGTTTTCTTCTCAAAATGTTTGCCACACTGCCATTTCAAAATGGTGTAGGGGTTACCATTTATTAAGCTTCTACTATCTATTAGCTACTGTTTGTGGCCCTTTGCATACTTCGTTTGAAATCTTTACAATTTTAGCAGATAGCTATTATTGCCTCCCATTTCTATACGGAGGAAACAGTGTGGCTCAGATAGGTCATGTACATTTCCCACAGTTCAACCTACAGGAAGAGGCTCGAGTCTCAATGAGTACACAGTACCGGGCTCATCTCTCTCACACCAAATGAGGGACTTTGTACCAACAAAGTAGTCACAGCTCCTATCTCAAGTGAGAGCATGTGTATTTCTGGTTGTGATGAGTTTTTGATGAAATCTAATTAAAATAATGTGGGCATTTTGGGGCCTCATTTTAGAGTTACCACTGCTATGGAAATTAAACTGGGCTTTCTAGACATGAAGGGCCTAACTTAAGACTTTGTACACTGATTCTCCGGTTAGCCTCAGAGAGGCCAACTTGTAATACAGCTGGCAAGAATGAATGGCTTTTTGAGAGCTGTTTAGCAAATGTGAAAATGCCTAGTTACCGCCTGAATGTTCTTCCATTTGTTTGCATTTGTACCCAGATGTAGTCTTGGTTTAGGGAACTTTAGGCATATATCAAAACAATAACTCAGTCCGTAAATCCTAGAATTCAGCAAATCTCAATGATCACCCCATATGTGTGGAACTGCTACAGGGACAAGGGAGTGAGGAAAGTGTTGGACTGGTGTGTCCTGAGAAAGTCACATCTTCCAGAATTCTTAGTCAGGCTTCTGTGCATTTTCCAGGAGCATATCCACCATGAGCTGTCATGGTACTTATGCCAAATCAGATTAGAAATATGGAGAGTGATTTGTTATCATTATACATTAGAACTTTATTATAGAAAATTCCTGATGGACAGAGAAAAAATTGCTGAAATCTTGTCAAGAACAGGTTTCCATTTTTAATCCAGGAAAAGGAAAGCACTGCTTCTAAGAAGCTAAAGCCCCAAATTCAAGAGATGTCTTTAAAAGGTTTTTAAAAATACATATAAAACCTGGAGTGGGGGGTGGGTTGGGAGGGATGGGGTGACTGGGTGATGGACACTGGGGAGGGTATGTGTTCTGGTAAGCGCCATGAATTGTGCAAGACTGTTGAATCTCAGATCTGTACCTCTGAAATAAATAATGCAATATATGTTAAGAAAGAAAAAAAGAAGAAGAATGTAGCAGGAGGGGAAGAATGAAGGGGGGGAAATCGGAGGGGGAGAAGAACCATGAGAGACGATGGACTCTGAAAAACAAACTGAGGGTTCTAGAGGGGAGGGGGGTGGGAGGATGGGTTAGCCTGGTGATGGGTATTGAGGAGGGCACGTTCTGCATGGAGCACTGGGTGTTATGCACAAACAATGAATCATGGAACACTATATCTAAAACTAATGATGTAATGTATGGGGATTAACATAACAATAAAAAATTAAAAAAAAATACATATAAAACCCAACGTAAAATGTCATGAGTTTTAAGAGGGCAAATAAAAAAAAAAATCTCATCTAATGTTCCTAGTAAAGACATTTTATTACAATGTCAGAAATTCAATTTCACTAGGGATCATCTCTGGAAAGAAAATTGCAGACCAAACAAAATTAGGCAGTGACAAATACTACCTGTGATTCCATAGGTTTAATAAAAAAACAAAAGATGAACATGCTGAATATCTACTATCTTATTCTCAAGTGATTTTTTCCTCTGTTTCCAGAAATGTTGTATATAATGCTCCTCTGACCAAGCTGTTTGGGTATTTTTTTTTATTAGTTTCAGAGGTAGAATTTAGTGATTCATTAGTTGCATATTACACCCAGTGCTCATTAAATCAAGTGCCCTCCTTAAGGCCCATCACCCAGTTACCCCATCCCCCCACCCACCTTCCCTCCAGCAATCCTCTGGTTGGGTGTTTTAAAGCAGAGGTAACACACTGGTGTTAGAAACAATTGGGAGACATTAACTGTAATCACTTATTACTAAATATGGTTAAATCTGTGAAGTTTGGGAGTGATTTCTTTCTCTTTGGAAGTAATTTTTGGCAAAGATCACTGTGATTAGGTTAAAAAAATCTGCCTCTATTCCACAGAAAGCACTGGGTATAGAAAACCCTGGATTATGGAAAGTTTTTCTATGGTTTGAGCTTGACAACTCCCACTATTTCCACCTTCTATTGTTTCTATTGTTTTTTCCTCCCTCTTATAGAAGTGGCTTCAGAATCCATCTCCCTAAAGCTCCCCGTGGATGTTATTCCTGATCCAACCAAAGCTTATATTACTGATCTGACTAAGCAGCTAGAGATCCTTGGCCTAAAAAGGAAAAAATAAGGCCAGAGGCTGCCAACATGTGGAGTAGAATGGGGCATGTGGACCTATCTTTTTTTTTTTTAATTGAGGTATAATTGACATATCAGATTGTGTTAGTCTCAGGTGCACAACATAATGATCTCATGTTCATATGTTGCAAAATGATTACCATTAAAAGTCTAGTTAACATCCATCACCATATGTAGTTACAATTTTTTCTTTTTTTTCCTTGTGATGAAGACTTTGAAGATCTACTCTCTTAGCAACTTTCAAATATTCAATACAGTATTAGTAACTATAACCACCATGCTGTACATTACATCCTTGTGACTTACTTATTTTATAACTGGACACTTGTACCTTTTTGATCCACTTCACCCACTTCATTCCCTCCTTCCCCTTCTGGCAACCACCAGTCTGTTCTCTGGATCTGTGAGTTTGCTTTTTGTTTTTGTTTTTTACATCCCACATATAAGTGAGATAATATGGGAAATGATTTTCTTAAGAACTAATTTACAGCAGGTTCAACACTGCTCCATTAATAACACCCTTTCCCTCACTTGTATTTTTTGGTCGTTGTGCTAGAAACACATAACATAAAATTTACCATCTGAACCATTTTTAAACTGTACACCAGTGTTAACTATATACACGTTGTTGGGCAACAGATCCCTAGAACTTTTCTATTTTGCAAAATGGAAACTATATCCATGAAAAGCAACTAACTACCCATTCCCCCCAACCCTAGCCCCTGGAAACCACCATTCAACCTGCAGTTTCTAAGAGAGTAGCTACTTTAGATAACTTATATCAAGTGGGATCATGCGGTATTTGTCTTTTTGTGATTGGCTCATTTCACTTAGCATAATGTCCTTAAAGTTCCTCCATGTTGTAGCATATGACAGGGTTTCCTTCATTTTTAAGGCTGAATAATGTTCCATAGTGTGTGTGTGTGTGTATATATATGTGTGTATATATATATATATATATTATATACCACATTTTCTTTATTCATTCATCTGTTGAAGGACATTTGGATTACTTCCACCTTTCCACTATTGCAAATAATGCTGCAATGAACATGGTGTGCAAAAATCTTTTCAAAGACCTGTTTTCAATTTTTTTTTGATATATATCCAGAAATGGGATCTCTGGATCATATGATAGTTCTAGTTTTAATTTTTAAATGAACTTCCATACTGTTTTCCATAGCAGCTGCACCAATTTACAATCCCACCCACAGTGTGTAAGAGTTCCAATTTCTCAACATCCTTGCCAACACTTGCTATTTTCATTTTTTTTTTTTTTAAATAGTAGCTTTCCTAATGGGTTTGAGGTGATATTGCATTGTGGTTTAATTTTCATTTCCCTGATGATTAATGATGGTGAGCTCTTTTCACATGCTTATTGTCCATTTGTATATTTTCTTTGGAGAAATGTCTATTTAAGTCATTTGTCCATTTTTAAATTGGATTTTATTGTTATTGTTGTTGTTGAGTTGTAGGTGTTCTTTATATATTCTGGATATCAACCCCTTATGAGGTATATAGTTTGCAAATATTTTCTCCCTTTCTGTAGGTTTCCTTTTTACTTTGTTAATTGTTTCTTTTGCTGTACCTCCCTCACTTGTATTTTGATATACTTTCTTGAGTAGATGAGAAAGGGATGAAGTAACAGGTAGGGAGCTGGGTATTTCCTATGTGATATATTGCTCAACTGTCAAGTGTATTCTGGCAGAAAGAAGATTGGCATCTACTGATTTCGAGTGGTAGGACATAATAATTGCCACCGTATGTCCACCCATAGACCTTCTATTTTCCTATTCTGCTACTGATTATAAGAACTATAAGATAATTTTCCCTCTTTCCTGATGGCATTCATTCATTCATTCATTCACATACTCGAGAAATTTATTAAGTATCTTTTAAATTTATAGGCACTGTTCAAGGTGCTTGAGATTTAATAGTGGACAAAACAGACAGAAATTCTTGCCCTCATAGAACTTACGTTCTATCTGCTAGAGAGAGTGAACAAGTGATAATGAAAAGTACTGTAAAGAAAAACAAAGCAGCACAAAGAGTAACCTTTTGGAGAGTTGCTATTTAGGTAGATAGCTTGACATGGCTTCTCTGATAACATAGCTTTTGAACATAGAACAGAGTAAGAGGAGTTAGCTGAATGATTGTAGTGGTTTTGTAGCATCTAACTAGAAATCTTACTTCTATCACCTTTGTAGGAATAGGACTGACAATAAGGACCCAAATACTTGAGTCTTCTGGTTCAGGCTGTGTCTACACTGGATGGTGTTGGAGATCCCTCTTTTGGTTCCTTTTCCTAGACCTCTTAGAGAAATCCTCCTTCCGCTAACACATTCTTTCTTAATATACGTGAGAACCATTGCTTTGAAGGTGGCAGATGGCTATTAATCCAGGAAGACAGTCTTTGAGGGAGAAGAAAAGTAGTTCATGTATCTGCATTCACAAGCAAACAAATATCTGAGATTTAGCTCTCTCTTCTCCCCCACACTCCCTTGAGGCCTTTTGCGACTAATTCATATTTTCAAAGGTTTTTATATTCTTTGCCTAAGAAAGGGGAGAACTACAATATTATTTATCCCAAGACTCTTACTGGAAGTAGCACTATGAAGTGACTTCCTCAAATTTTCTGTGGGTTTTTTTTTTTTTAACTCCTGCTTATTCCCTGCTATGTTTCCCACTGATTCTATTGTCAATGTTGGGACTTATTGGATTGATTAATGTGCTCCTTTTCTTTCTCCTGATGCTAGTTTCCTGCTCTTCTAGTGACAATTTATTTCTGGATCCATTCTTGTCTATGGCAAGTTGCAACTGACTACTTATTCCTTGATTTTTAAAATTTTCATCTGCTTCCATGTCCTTTTAACCCTCTCTCAGTGCAAGGTCTCCTTATATCCCATTCTTTCGTGGACTTACCTGATGATGCCACGGATTTTATGGGAAAATATAATTGTCTGCCTTATGCTGTAGGAAAGGAAAACTTTTCCCTTCTTCCCTTCAATAAATTGACATAAAACAGATTAACAGGAAAAAAAACAAAATTAATTTTGTACGTATGGGAGCCCCAAGATATGAGGCTCAAAACAGTGACCAAAGCAACCGCATTTTATACTTTATAGACAAAGAGACAATAAGTTTGTGAAGAATTGAGAAGATAAATAAGTTTTGGCTTGTTGTAGTAAATTAGTGAGACATTAAAAAGGTTTGTTTAAACAGCCTTCTTGGCCTTGAATTCCTTATCTCTGGTGATAAGGATGCCTTCTACCTTCCTGGTATAAAGAGGATAACTTCACATGGGAAATTTATTTCCTGCTTTCAGAGGGACAAATGAAGGTCAGAATATCTTTGCTGCACAGGCTGTTTTCTCAAGTAACTTTAATTCAAAATAATCAGTATGCCATAGTGGTATATTTTGGGGTGGCATATTCCAGTCTCCCTCAGTCCTGCTCTTGAAACTTCCCAGAGTTTCACTATCTACAAGTTGAGTTGGTAGATTGCTCCTTATTATTGAGCCAGTCTCTTGTTCTTGACAATAGGTCAATTCATTTAAATTTATTTAGGATGCAGTGATGCAGGTGGGCTCCTAAAGTTAGGCCTATATTGTGCAAACAATCAGGTATTTAGTAAGAGGCATTTCTATGGAAACAAAAGAAAAACAATGGTTAATGATTGGGGCAGACTATAATTCTAGTTTCTGAGTTCTGAAGGCAGCCAGTTGAGGAGATTTCTAGATGTCCAGCTAGAAGCAGTTTTAGATGGACTGAGGGCAGGAAGTGGCAATCTGACAGATTTTTCCTGGTTTGTAGTGTGAATGTCTCAGGTGATCTTCCTGAGTGGCTACATAGCAACAGGCATGAAGATTGTCCACATATGAGCTGTTGCAGTGATTTCTCTGAAGTTTATATCAAGTTGTTCCATTTTAGTTTGTGTGGCTTCTGGAAAGGGGCAGTTTTAGTTCTCCAAATCAGAAAAGTGGGAGAACATTGGAAACATTAGTTTGGGAGTTATAGCCAAATGCTGGAGAAACTAAAAGAACTCAGGATCCAGATAGGTTATGGTAGACAACAAAATCAAATCACTCCCCATGTCTATCAACAATAACTGCAATAAGACTAATTTGTTTGAAAATTCAGCATAAGTTTAATAAACTTGGTCTGATTATTTACATAAGTGCAGCATGAATAGTGATCGACCATGTAGGCTCTTTTAAATCTGCTTCGTGGGAACTTTTCATAAGGAATCTCAGATTGACTTCTTAAAGCCTCTTGAGGCTAGAAGCCAAGCCAAGGACTCACCATCACACTTCAACTACAACTCCTATAAATATGGGTCAGTTCCTCTCTTCTTGAGACCCCTAAAATATCCTGAGGTTCCTGTGCCTGCCAGGAAATGACCTTTCTTACTCACCTGGGAACCCTATAAGCAAGGTACTAGGCTGATTTTTCCAAGGGGCTTTATTGGATCCATAAAGTCAACATTAGTTCCTTAAAGCTGTCTGGTCATATCTGAGTTTAGGTATATCTCTCTCAAATATGACATTCCAGTCAAAGCCTTAGTTATGTAAGCAATGTTTCCAGTTGTGCTCATTATGAGAACAGATTCTCACTAAATTTATGCAAATAACTATATTGCCATAAAAATAAGAATACCCACTAAGAGTTTTCAAATTCTGGAGGTATGTGGTAGGGGAAAAAAGTAATTGTTTCAATTCTGCTTACAAAGGTGTAATTTACCAAATTGTTGTAAATTATAGATAGCTGAAGAGAAAAGGTAAAAAGCTTTCCTTAAATCTGAAAAAATGAAACATTTTTAAATGCAATGTTTCAAACAAAAAGTCATAAAAATTATAATACTCCTCCTCAGTTCATTTAGTCCCAGGTACTTAATATTTATTCTAATTAAATCTAGTTTTTCCACTAGTTCTGGAAATTCTTACCCAGTTCAGTTTGATGATCTTAAAGTTATCAGAAACCTGTATTCTGGAGTACTTCTCAAAGTCCTTTCCATTAATCTTTCTGAAGATGAAGCAGTTTTATAGGAACACTTTTGCAAAAGCATTGAAATAAAACAGTCTGTAAATGATATACGAGTTAAAAATGGCATGGTGAAAGATCTAATTAGAGTTCATTACAATGCAATTGACAAAGAAATTTAGTTATTTCGGTGACACACATTTCAAGATAACAACTAGAATTATAAATGATAACATTATACCAGGACATCCTATTTCTAGGAATTTCATAAATTTCTGGAACATTTATGACATATACCTATACATATACCACATAAAGTAGGCTTAGTATTACTTCTTACTTTACAATGTTTCCCATGTTATTTAACATATCAAATATGCCTAGTTAGTTTAACATCTCCCTTTTTATAAGGAAAGAGAAGAAATCTTTTGAGATGATCCGAGGACCCTCTGCAAAATCCCAAAGTTAGAATTTGATTTTAAGAACTTTGTCAAAAATATCAAAAAGGTCTTAAAACACTTTATTAGATAGGATCAGAGGTCACTATGAAACAATACTTATTTATTTATTTAACCTAAGTGACAAAGATGTTGCAGGCAAATACAGAAAATTACATAATTGTAAAAGACCTTATCTCTTTTTAATAAAAAACCCTCAGTTTCCTTAGTAATCAAAGACCTAACAAAGACAACACGAAGCACAGGAGATTGTTTTGATAAAACACAGAAACTTTGTTTTCTAGGTAGATTATTTAAAAGGTAAAGAAAAGTCTTACACAATCTCTTATCAGAAGCAGATCAATAGTCTAAGAGAACTTTGTCCTTTTAGCAAATGAAGAAAATTAAGTTCCAGTTTTACATGAGTACACGATTGATAGTAAAGCTTATTTTATTTTATTTTATTTTATTTATTTATTTATTTATTTATTTATTTATTTATTTATTTATTTTAAAGATTTTATTTATTTATTTGACAGAGAGAGACACAGCGAGAGAGGGAACACAAGCAGGGGGAGTGGGAGAGGGAGAAGCAGGCTTCCCGCGGAGCAGGGAGCCCGACGCGGGGCTCGATCCCAGGACCCTGGGATCACGACCTGAGCCGAAGGCAGACGCTTAACGACTGAGCCACCCAGGTGCCCCGATAGTAAAGCTTATTTTAAAAACTCATATATAACAGTTCAATTTTAGCCAGCTTGATTACACAAGGTAAAATTCCCAATCCCTCTTTCTCTCTCTCCCCCACCAAATTTCTATGTTCATGGTTTGTCCTTTATCTTCTTCTTTTCCATTCTGAAATAACCAGCTTCACTTTAGGATAAAATTTACTTTCTTTTCCCTTAAAAATACATCTCCATGGAGGGGACAGGGGTGGAAGGATGGGGTAACTGGGTGATGGACACTAAGGAGGGCACGTGATGTAATGAGCACTGGGTATTATATAAGACTGATGAATCACCGAACTCTACCTCTGAAACTAATAATACACTGTATGTTAATTAATTGAATTTATTTTTAGTTTTTATTTTTTAAATTTATTTGAGAGAGAGAGTGCAAGTGAGAGAGCACAAGCAGGGGGAGCAGCAGAGGGAGAGGGAGAAGTGGGTTTCCCACTGAGCAGGGAGCCCAATATGGGGCATGATCTCAGGCAGCCGCTTAACCAACTGAGCCACCCAGGTGCCCCAAATTAATTAAATTTAAATAAAAAAAAACGTTTCCATATCTCATACCTTTTCTTAGCCAAAAATACATCCTACTTTCCTTGTATACAGAATTGTTTCCCTTATTTCTAGTAGTTTTAATGAAATATAGTAGAACTTTTATCCCTTGGAAAACTTAGTTTCTAGTGAAGACTAAGTAAGCAATTGTGAACTGTTATGCCAACATTGTTTAGATTGGAGAACTTATTAATGTTTTTCATCATCTCTAGAAGCTTATGCTTTCTCATAGTATAGTTTTTTTAAAAATATTTATCAGATCAGATATGTTTACTGACAGATCCAAATATCTTTAGTTTCTCTGTGATAAGAAACCAAAATTGGATAAACTTATGTTCAATAATCAATGTTTCTATATTTTATCTTATTTGAAAATGACCTAGCTATTTAATGAATTCCCATCATTTGCCTTAACTTAGCAAAACTCTAAGTGTTTATATTACCAAAGAGATTTGGGAAACTACGTAAACATATCATAATGCAATCACTGCTAAAAAGTTTACCTAAAAACTCTATCCTATTTCCATCTATTCTTTTTTTTTTTAAAGATTTTATTTATTTATTTGGCAGAGAGAGAGACAGCGAGAGAAGGAGTATAAGCAGGGGGAGTGGGAGAGGGAGAAACAGGCTTCCTGCTGAGCAGGGAGCCTGATGCGGGACTCGATCCCAGGACCCTGAGATCATGACCTGAGCCGAAGGCAGACGCTTAACGACTGAGCCACCCAGACGCCCCATCTATTCTTTTTTTAAATTTTATTTTATTATGTTATGTTAATCACCATACATTACATCATTAGTTTTTGATGTTGTGTTCCATGTTTCATTGTTTGTGTATAACACCCAGTGCTCCATGCAGAACGTTCCCTCTTTAATACCCATCACCAGGCTAACCCATCCCCCCACCCCCCCCAGAACCCTCAGTTTGTTTCTCAGAGTCCATAGTCTCTCATGGTTCATCTCCCCCTCTGATTTTCCCCCCCTTCATTTTTCCCTTCCTACTATCTTTTTTTTTTTTTTAACATATAACGTATTATTTGTTTCAGAGGTACAGGTCCATCTGTTCTATTCACTTGTTCTTAACAGTTATACTTAGATAACACATGAAAATTTAATGAAACATTAAAGCAGTCATTATTTTGTTATCTTTCCTGATGACAAATTTTATAACAGAGATAACATAACCTATTGGACTCAATGCTGATAACTCTAACAACATGCCTGTATTAATTAAAACCAACAAACTTAAACTAGATTTCATTTACTGAAAATTATTCTAGATCACATAAACTTGAAAAACATTTGGGTTAGTTTCTATTATATCTGAGATTTAGAAATACTTGATTCGATAAGCACTGATTTGTCTTTAAGCTAATTAAATAGAACTCTTTACAAATCAATTTTGGTAATACCATCTGGAGGCAGAAAAATATCATATATAGTATGATATATATGATATGAATGAAATACACCAACAGACCCTGTAGCATCCATTCTAAAACTTCAGCCACGAATCGGGTACAGTACAAAATTTACTAGTTTATAAATTATTGTGTCTCTGGCAGATGGAACAAGGTAAAGTTACCTGCTCATATGGTCAAAGCTTTTTACTAGTCTTTTTGGCCAAGACTTAAGATTTGAATTTGTCCTTAACAGATAACCTTATGGAGGCTTTGGCCTAGATTTGGGCAAGGGAGCCTTTATAGCAACTTGTCTTTTAAAAAGCCTCCTACTATAACTAATAAATAAATAAATAAATAAATAAATAAATAAATAAAATAAAAAGCTTCCTTCTCCCTTTTTTCCCTTCAGTTTCAGGTGACTGTGGGCAGTGTTTTAGTTACCCCCTGGGGTGTTTACATTTCAAAGGCATGGTGAGATTTACATCTTCAAGGGACGGAGAAACAATCAGTTTTTCCTAGGAGTTTTGGGGTACATTTACCTCTTATCAAAAGTTTAAGGTAATTACTATTTAATTTTACCTTTATAAATAGTAATTACTATTTAAAGTTTACCTTCTGTTTCTTAAGTGCAGAATGATTGCACTTCTAACATCCTGATTTTTATAATATCTGTAAATGTCTGGAGGCAAATAAGAAAGGGGCTGAGTGGAGGTTGAGTTGCTCTGACAGTTCGGCTTGTGTTTCTCTAAAGATTCAAGTTGCAGGGCGCCTAGGTGGCTCAGTTGGTTAAGCGACTGCCTTCGGCTCAGGTCATGATCCTGGAGTCACTGGATCGAGTCCCGCATCGGGCTCCCTGCTCGGCAGGGAGTCTGCTTCTCCCTCTGACCCTCCCCCCTCTCATGTGCTTGCTCTCTCTCATTCTCTCTCTCTCAAATAAATAAATTAAAAAAAAAAAATCTTTAAAAAAAAAAAAAAGATTCAAGTTGCAAATCAAGAGCTGTTGATTTGAACTCTTTTTTTTCTCTTGCATTCCTGTAAGCTATCTTCAAAGAATTGGGCAGCTATTTCCATTATAATGCTTAGTGCCTTACAAGGGTGCCCAACCGCGTTATTTTGAATTTACCTTTTCTGTCAGGAAGAAAATGTGCTACTAGGGTAGAAATTAAAAGATTTCTATGTTCTGGAACTTTAGGGTTTAGTACAGTCTGCCTTTGAAAAGTCTGTAGAAAGCATTCAATAAAGGCCTTCAGATGCTCTCCCCTTCTTTTTGAGTGCACAATTCAACCTTAGACTAACTCACCTGAAGGAGGAGAGCCTCTTCTATTTTCTATCAGCCCCAGAACTTGGGCTTCCAGCTGATTCATTTCATGATTATTTGTAGGAGTGCCTGGGGGAAATTCTGGTCATCTGTGTCCTTTGTGGGGGGGGGGGGTTTCTCTAGGGAGCCATCTGGGCTCTCTGTTACCTGTCAGCAGCCAACTCAAGTCTCTGTGAGTTGGTTTGTGAATGGCCACTCATCTTTCTAATTTCTCTCGAAATTTGGTAGGATCTTCTGATTGTGGAGGTCAAAGGGTTTTATGATTTAGAAGATCTGTTGCTGTCCAGGGACCATGAATTCTTTGTGGTAGGGGGCGGGGTCCAGGATACGTCCGTAAAGCGCATTGCTTTGGAAGACCTGTAGTTGACAGAGCCAAGTGAGCCTTACTGTCAGTCCTAGGTGCTTCTGCTAAATTTGATTCCTGGCTTTTCAACATTTACACGAGTCGCTTGTATACTCTGGGCCTGGAGATGAGGCTGGAGTACATCTTATAGGAGTAAATCAAAGTAAATCTCTGCAAATCTCTGCAGCTGGGTGTTTAAGGGATTTTATGGGGGAAGGTGGAGGAGTTGGGGAGCTATGGGAATTTTCTGAGGAGATGGGGCTGGATCTGAAGCAGGGGAATTTATGTTCAATGTGGGCTCATTGCTGTTCAAAGTCTACTTTCTCTTCTTTGATAGTATTAAGGGAGTACCTAAGGCCAAAGAACCTAGGAGTTTTTCTCCTTTACAGTTTGGTGCCCAATGTGGGGCTCTCCACTGGCTGGATATTGCTCATGTGGGGGTTGCTGCAGCCGAGAGATCCTGGGTCCTCTCACAAGTGCCGGCAGAAGATAAGAGTTCTTACCACATCAGTCTCTCAGATCTCCACCTGCAGCGTCTGTTGGAAGCAAGAGCCCTGAGACTACTTTCTCCTTTTTCTAAATTTTAGATTAGTGGGAGAAAATATTTGTGTGAACTAGTTCCTTAGGTAGAGCAACTCTGGTAAAGATTGGTTATGAGTACTCTTATTTCTTATTGATCCCTTTCCTCCCAGAGATGGTCACGGTGTTCCTTTGTCTCTGTCCCTTGTGTCACTTGCCATAAGGAGGAAAACCAGAGGGTAGGACAGGAAGCATAGGCCCCATAAGTCCGCCATTCAAGCTGGCCTCACAGACTAGTGAGCTCAGGGTTCTTTGGCGGGTCCAATAATTACATGGACATAAGACAGATTAAAAGGATAAGATGGTATCCTTATCACCAGATAAGAATAGGGTTTAGGGAGGTATAGGGAGAATACCTTCTCATGGGAGATTTATTTCCTGCTTTCAGGAGAAAAAGAAGAATCAGAGTGTCCTTCCTGCAATGGCTGTTTCTCAAGTACCTTTAATTCAAAACCATATGCCAAAGTACTGTATTTTGGGGGTGGCACATTCTGCTCTCCCTCAGTGATTTCTTCAGAAACTAGCTCACTGCTATAGACCTATAAATCACGAATCTCTATTTATTTTCTTTTTCTCTGCATATCCCACTGCAATAATAGGTCCCATATGCATACTTCCTGCTGGGTCAAGAAATACTTCCTCCTATTGGTCATAAAACCACCTTGTTTAAGTTGCAAGGAGTGTTCCCTAGATCTCGTGTTAATGTGTGTCTAATGACGTCAGGTTCACAGTTTTTATCCTTGTTTACATTAACTTTATACTGCCACCACTCAAATCCTTTTCTGTTGCCACGGACACCACTGATGTCTTAGGTCACAAGGGGACATTTTTTTTTCTATGTCCCCAAATGATTCCACCTAATTTAGCCTCCAAATCCCCAGCCGTGTTTTCAAAGACCTCCACAATAGAATCCCCATCTATTCTCTAAGCTCATGTTCTATTACTCATTTGCATATGTACCTTTTACCCCAGCCAAACAGGATTATTTGCTCTGCTTCAATCATGCCCCATTTCTTTCTGAACCGCAAGCCTCGGTCATTCCCTCTTCCTGGAGCACCTACCACCTGTTAAATTTTGATTGTTGGAAAACTACTGATCTTCAAAGCTTTGTTCAAAGCTCTAGAGGAGATGCTGATCTGAATCCCTTGCAAACGTTCTCCCTTATTCTTTACCAGAAAGCCGGTGCTCCAACCCAGATGGTCTGTTCATCTTCTCACAACGATCCAATGCACGTATCTGTTGCTGTGGCTTTGTTCGTGATGGTTCCTGTGCTGGAATTTTGTGGTGGGGACTAAAGAGAGCCTATCAGCTGTTATAAATCAAGGGTAAGAGAGGTGTTTGGGCCTTTAGAAGAAAGCTGTAGTAGGGAGGGTTGGGGAAGCATTCCAAATAACCTTGAACTATGGATAAGATTTTAATAGGCAGGTATGGGTAGATTCCTTTGCGAGAGGGGACTACATGGAGCCTAGCACAGTGCCTTGTATAGTAGGTACTTAATAAGTATTTGTTGAATGAATGAATGAATACATGAAGAGTGACAGGGTCAATGTCGGCCTATATCCGTATCAGTGCGATTGAGTTGATCACATCGGTTCTCTTTCTCTTCAGAGAGATTTGGAACAACATAAGAGGACTAGGTGCTTGAAGGGTGAAGAGGCCCTGAAAATAGAGGTATGTGAGTGGAAGGCAAAGGTTTCCCACCTCACACTTTTTCTAAAACCTGGTCTAGGTGAGATAATGACCTGAGCATCTGTGATGGTGGTTCACGCCTGAGCAGTACAATTTTAGGCTTACAGGCCTCACCCTGTCTTTACCACCTAAGGAAGGCCTCACTCTAGGAGGACTCCACCCATTTGCACCTAGTTCTTGGAATCACTTTGAAACTTCAAATACAAGCTCAGGTTTGGAATGGGATTCCCAGTTTTGAGCTGAGGTTAAGTTTATTGCAGGAACTCTGGATACAGTCATCATAATAAAACCATGAAGTTCTCTTGGGAGGCCTGAGTGAAGCAGTTCCAAAATGGGCAAGTAGAAAAATAAAACTACAGTGAGATATCACTTCACACCTGTTAGAATGGCTTTCCCCAAGAAGACAAGAGGTAACAAGTGTTGATGAGGATGTGGAGAGAACAGAACCCTTGTATACGTTTGGTGGGAATGGAAATTGAAGCCACTAGGGAAAACAATATGGAGGTTACTCAAAAAATTAAAAATAGAACTGCCCTATGATCCAGCAACCCTACTTCTGGGTATTTATTTGAAGGAAATGAAAACACTATTTTGAAGAGATGTCTGCACCCTGCCCCATGTTCATTGCATCATTATTTACAATAGTGATGACATGGAAACAACCTAAGTGTTCATTGTCGGGTAAGTGGATAAAGAAAATGTGATACACACACACAGACACACACACACACACACACACACACACACAAAATGGAATACAATTCAGCTATAAAAAGAGGGAAATCCTGCTACTTGTGACAACATGGATGGACCGCGAGGGTATCATGCTAAGTGAAATAGGTCAGACAGAGAAAGACAAATACTGTATGTTCTCACTTATACGTGGACTCTTAAAAAGCTGAACTCATAGAAATAGAAAGTAGAATGGTGGATGCCGGGGCAGGGTGGGGGTAAGGAAATGGAGAGGTGTTGGTCAAAGGGTATAAACTCTCTATTATAAGATGAGTAGGTTCTGTGGATCCAACATACAGCATGGTGACCATAGTTAATAGTAACGCATCATATAATCCAAGGTTGTTAAGAGAGTAGATCTTAAATGTTATCTCCAACAAAAATGGTAATTACATAAGGGGATAGAGGTGTTAACTGACCTTATTGTGGTAATCCTTTCCCAATAAACTATGTGTATCAAATCATCACATTGTACACCTTAAATTACATCTGTGATATGTCTCTAATATCTCAATAAAGCTGGAAAATTTATTTTACTTTTTTTAATTTAAGAAAAGGAAAATGTAATTGGTCAATAAACATGAAAATATGCTCCACCATACTGCTAGTAAAAAAAACAAACAAAACCATGCAGGGGCACCTGGGTGGCTCAGTTGATTAAGCATCTGCTTTTGGCTCAGGTCATGATCTCAGGGTCCTGGGGTTGAGCCCGACCTCGGGCTCCCTGCTCAGCGGGGAGGCTGCTTCTCTCTCTCCCTCTGCCCCTCACCCCTGCTTGTGCTCTCTCTCTTTCTCTTTGTCTATCTCAAATAAATAAATAAAATCTTTTTTAAAATCATGCAAATTTAAAACCTTAGTAAGAAACTGCTTATAATTCATCAGAATGGCAAAAAAAAAATCAATAAAATATCTGATAATGCCAACAGCTGGTTAGAATGTGAGGAACAGGGAATACTTGCGGAAGTGTATTAGGAGAGTAATTAGGAAGCAATACCTAATGAAACTCAAATTGCTTACAACGGACTGCCAGCAAGTATAGATCTTTTACTGTATCGAGGTATATACCCAAGATAGGCTCTTATCCATGCGTTCATGGAAGCATGTACAATAATGTTCATTGTGTCATTCATTCGACACCTATTTATTGAGTTCCGGCTCTACACCTGGCACCGCTCTGTGTGCTGGGGCTCTATCATTGAACAAAGCAGATATAAATCCCTGTTCTAATGGCGTTGACATCCCAGCGGAGGGAAGCACTGCATGCCATATAGAAAAATCAAAGTTGCCTAAATGACCATCAGTAGAAAATGAAATATAAGAAAAAATAACATGTTTTGCCCCCAGCAAGAGAATATCATAAAATAGTTAATACATGATAGAGCTAGATGTTTCTCATTGCTTTGTGTGAAAAAAGTAGGTAGCAGAATATGTCATGTGTACCATTTATGTAAATGTTTAAAACAAGAACATGTTAGATACTGTTTGTAAATACATATATATGCATATGAATGGATTATAATAAAAGAGCAAAGGAAGGACGCCCATTAAACTCATGTTGTTGGTGGCCCCTAGAGAGTGTGTATGTGTGGATGGAGGGAAGTGAAATAGAATTTGGGATGGGTACAAAGAGCACTTCAATGTCACATGCAATGCTCGATTTATTTTATTTAAGAAACATAAGGCCAAAATGACAAAAATGTTAGTAATTTCCTATTGTAGGTAGTAGGTTTCCTGTTTTTTGTTAGATTTTTTCCCCTGCACCTGTCTATTCTATTAAATTCTCAAGAAAAAAGGAAAAGGTAAATAACTAAAATAAGTCAATGGATAATAAATGCCAGATGAATGATATGCAATTTCCTCCCTCCCTCCTTTTCCCCTTCCTTCCTCCCTTCCTCTCAGTAACACCAACACAGCATACCAGACCCATTTTTTATTTTCATGGTGACCTTGACACCTGTCCATATTTCCGGTCAATTGTTCAGAGTAACTGCAATGTGAGTGCCTATTGCTGCCGATAAAATTACACTCAGACCTACCAATTCATAGCTACAGGTGGGAATTATATCATCACTTCTGCTTATCTCAGCTTTTCATGCCCAATAATGTACATGCAGTCATGATCAGAGACAATGCTCAGTTTATAGCAAGGAATCAAGTTGAGAGGCTTTATGTTATGAACTTACAGGAAATATAAAATTGTCAATAAGACATATATGCATATACTGTTGATTATTTAGTAGCGCCTACAATGTTAAATACTTTCATTTTAATTTGGATGTGTAGAGGTTATACACTTTTTTTTTTGTAAAGATTTTATTTATTTATTTGACAGAGAGAGAGAGACAGTGAGAGAGGGAACACAAGCAGGGGGAGTGGGAGAGGGAGAAGCGGGCTTCCCGCCGAGCAGGGAGCCCGATGCGGGGCTCGATCCCAGGACCCTGGGATCATGACCTGAGCTGAAGGCAGACGCCCATCGACTGAGCCACCCAGGCGCCCCGAGGTTATACAATTCTATCCATGAAATTGTACCAAAGTGTATTACTTCATCGCTAATTCAACACAGAACGAGGAATAGACAGGGCGAGGAAGAGGACAGGTGAAGGTTTTTCAATGAATCAAGCGCCAAGCATTTCAGTTTTCACTTAATAAGCCCCAGATACAGACAGTATATGTGTCCATGTTATAGGCTTGTGGAACTTAGTTTAGGGTTTACAGACTGTGAGTTACAGAGAATTGGGTTTTGTTCCTTATCATTGTAGTGTGCAGAGGTGATGGAAATATTGCAGATTAATGACTCACCCCAGAGCTCCCAATAACCACTACTGGTGGTGATGATAGTTTGTAAATACTTTGACTGGGAGAAAGCCTTTCAAATGATAAAAGGAAAACATATCTCCATCCTCACCTACATGATCAACAGGGGTCCATCTAACCAAAAAGCAAACTGGTATTGTAGATGGATTCTAAATAAAAGTGTGTGCGCCGCGCGTGCGCGTGCGTGCGTGTGTGTGTGTGTGTGTGTGAGAGAGAGAAAGGAGTGTGTGAAAGAGTGTGTGTGTGAGAGAGAGTATGAGTGTGTGTGTGTGTGGGGGTGCTTTTAAAGTCCCACAACTCATTAAAGCTACATAGCTAACCAATAAATCTCTTAGTATAAGCCTAAAAGCATATAAGAAACGTATGGGTCGGGTCCAGAAGTCTGGGGGAATGCTTCCACAAGCCTCACGTGAAAAATGTGTCTCCACACCTTGAGGCCACACCTTGGCCTTCTGAGCTCACTGTTGTAAAACAAAGACCCTAGGGACTCAGCTTTGCCGCCCTGTGGCTCAGATACTCAGATACTGACCAGTTCCAAAGCCGAGTCTGGAAGGAGGAGATGGAAACAACAGAGGAACTGAGACTAAGCAGTAGCTAACGTGGTGTGAGAGGGACAAAATTTTACACAAGCCAATTCAGGCCATGACAAATGAGCCACCTATCTCTGTCAGCGCTTGCACATTTGCTAATAATGGGATGACTTCAACTTGAAACTGGTCGGTCACGTTGCTATGCACCCATACGTGCTGTCAGTCCGTTAAATGCAAAGATGTTACACTGCTGTGTGTTTGAATTGCCCTGAGAGGTGGTAGTCATTTGAACGAGAACTCCATTTCTGCCCTCGAGAGATCTCCTCTGTAGAAGGGCATTTAGTTTGTCTGGAGACCTTTGGAGCAACTGAGATCTAGTTATCTAATACCTCTAAAATGTGGACCAAGCCTATTAGGCTTCTTCGTGTCTCTGGAGGTCCACAGGGGTCTCCCTGTTATAGCGTGGGGTCGATTTGTTTCTGTTCTGTTTTGACCCATGTAATCAGCCAAGGCGATGAAAAACATCTTCATGAACTTGACAAATCTGGTGCGGGTGGCTGGGGGGTAAGAAAGTCTTACTCCAAATAACCTATGAGCATTGGAAAGCTACAGATATCTTTTAAACTATAGCCTCTGACCCCGACTGTGGGAAAGGAACAATCTTATTTATTAACAGCCCTCCCGACTGCACTGAAAAACGTTGCCACCATCACTTAAGGCCTGTCAGTGATGAGCTATAGAAATCAAAAGTAACAGAAAGGTCCTTGCCCTCTTAGAAGCAATAAGCCAAACACAACACTGGCATACGTGGATAGACAGAAAAACTTTAATATTTATCCACATTCAAAAAACTAGGTACACAGTATGAAAATACTAGGTACACAGTATGAAAATAAAACAACGTATAGAAAACATTTTACTTTTTCTATTACCACAGCAAAATCTCATGATTGCCAGGAATATAATTCAATTGGTGATTGACTCCCATAGCCCACCCTGCTCCATTCTCAATTAGGGGCGGGTTAGCTTTCTGAGGTGGGCATAGAAGCACTGAGAGATGAGTAAAACTATTGAAATGGGGTGGACAATTTTCACTGAGAGATGCCAAGCTTTGCCTGGGAGCCAGATGAATCTTACTGATGCAACCGGACTCCTGAAAATGGAGACCTGCTAGCTGTCTCGAATCACCTAGTCATCACGTTTAGCCTTGCAATAATGCAATCCTACAATTTACAAGGTTGAATGTTGGACCCTATTTGCTGGTTTATGGCAGAGATTTTACAATAATATCACTGTCTTTAACGACTACTGCTGCTAATATCACTACTACTCCATTAGCAAGAGCTATTGTGTATTGAGTGCTTCACTGTGCTGTATGTAAACGTCTCTATCCCTATAGCCACCTTGTGAGACAGGCACAATCATGATCTCCACCCAACTGGTACAGAGGCTCAGAGAGGTTAGGTGATTTTCCCAGAATCACCCAGTGGTAGAGCTGGGATTGGGCTGGAGTTTTTGACCTCAAAACCCCGATGCTTAAGAACAACTTTACCTCAATGTATACTTCCTTTTCTTTCCCACTTTCTTGTCTTCGAGTCCATAAGAAATCTACTTAAAAACACAAATGTAGCTAGGGTGGACCCCGCATTCTTGTCCTGTTTCGACTCTGTCCTCTCTGAACCAAAGGGAGTTCGAATGCTAGCCAATAAGACTGCATTGCTTATTAGAAAAGGAAAAAGAAATGCATTGTTGCATTTCCTTATGGGAAAGGAAGAGGATTGTCTACACGAAGGACCTCTTTACTTTTTTAATTAACAAAGTATGATGAGACAGTTTCTGATGTGTTTCAAGACCCAGAATGGAAATTTACACCATTACATTCTTGTAATGGAAATGTGTTCTCTATTTAACAACTTCAAAATGAAACACATTATTAATGCAATATGGACCAGAAGTGTGGCCAAGCACTCAACTGGAAGAAAAAAAACAAAATGAAAACAATGACCCAGATGACCAAATTAGACTAAAATTAGTTAAAGCATAAACTGGCAAAACCAACAAAAACTTCTAACCTCCTTCCCCAATCAAATTAAATACACATATGTAGCTGGTTAAAGATTTAACTTTCTAAATTTTAAGAAAACTATCATTTGCTTGTGTACTGGTGATTGACACTGGAGTCATGCTCAAGTGGAATGTAATGTGCTCATATATAATCTAGGCAATTAATAGGTCCAGAATTCTACAAATATATCTACTCTACAAGTATTTCCATTTTGTCTCCAAAACCTATCATCTTTTTTATACAAAATGAGCAATCAAATGCTCCTCACTGGATCGCTTTCCCAGAGTGAGAATCCGAAAGAGGTTGTGTTTTGGTAGACTTCAAAGTCCGAGGGTTGACTTTATCATATACTTCAGTTACAGCCACTCATCCCTGCACGATTCTGCTCACGTATGTATGTATTATGTATGTATGTATTATGTATGCATGTATTTACTCCATTTTCCCTCCATTTTCCACTTCTGTTATCCTTCCCTGACCATAAGCAGCCATTCTAATGCATTTGATATGTATCACTTTGTTTTTGTAAAATGCTGAATCTCACTTTCTGTGCATGTATTTTGCAATTTATATAAATGGCTGTGTTCTGTAGACCTCATTTGGTTTCTTATTTTTCACTTAACGTGAGTTGCAAATACTCACACATATTTGTGTGCGTGTGTGTGTGTATATGTGTGTGTGTGTGTGTGTGTAGTTACCCAAAGCCTAAAAATCACCAAATAAGACTTTTCTTCTGCATACTTTTCCTAATTTTACCTGTTCTTTTGGGGAGTAGGCACGTCAATTGCGAATTATGGAAAGTGAAGTGCGGCCAGACCCAAACACGGATTTTATTTTGAAAAATGTGGTGCCACCTTTCATGGAGGTACGTGCATCTTCTCGAAATAGACCCTCTTTATTTCTTCAAAATAGGATCTGTGTGGACCAACTGATATTCACACTTCGGGATCTTCCTGATCGTCCTCTAGTCTTAATGAACTTCGGGACAAAGTATAGGTTGCTTGTAATTGTGGGGTCTTTGTTGTGAACATCCATGTACGCACGGCTGTCTGATTGCCCAAACTTGTCTCGGCCTGTAGAAATGAACAGCACGGAATCAAATACTAACGGGTAATTCACAAATGAAGTATCATTGGTGAGGCCGAACTGATGAAAATCAATATATACTTTGGATGTGCCGGGAAACCTGATTTCTAGTCCTAGCTCAACTACAAACTCACTGTGGAACTCCAGGCAAATCCTCTCTGGGCCTTCCTCTCTGCAATGAGGAGAGTTGGACCAGGTAAACCCCGAGGTCCCTGGCTGGGCTGTCATTCCGGGTTAATATGATTTGCAGCTGTGGCTCAATGAATACTCTATTTCTCCTCCTCCCTATCTATCCCCAAGTAATAAGGAAAAACTGGTAAAAACAATAGATGCAGCTGCCTTTTCTTTTTTTCCAGGAGAGTTGGAAGATGAGAAACCCAGGAGCAGGAACAGGTAACAATAGGTACCTTTGAGGAACAGCGCCAGAAACCTAGAGGCAGCCATGGACGGAGGAAGACTTGCCTTAGAGAAACCTATTGTGGATTGTTCCCAGAACTAAGAAACAAAAGTGTGTACTGTTTGACATAATAAAAATGGTCCCTGGAACAGAAACCTGAATCCACTAGGCAGGGCTAATGATTTTTCAAAATATTATGTTTGAACAGCCCTTTCTGTGGAAAAACCTTGAAAATACTATCTCTGTGTCTGTGCTTAAGGCAAACATATTCCGTTGAATGAATGTGCCTGACGTCTGTTGCACACATATCCAGAAAATACTCAAATGGCCCAAGTCAGATGCAGTGACATATTTCAGGAGTGTTATTCAATGCGTAGCTGAATTTTCTCCGTGGATATTGCAACATCCTCAGCCTCATTCTCAAATGCCTGTTGGGACTGAAGGGGGTTGGGAGATCATTGATCCAAGTCCGAGACTGGCTCTGAGTCAGGAAATGAACTTGAAATGCGTCATCACCGGGGCTGGAGAAGGCCTGCTGCACAGCGGAATTTAGCATTGCCCCAGTACAACCTTAGCAGGACCCTTTCCAAGAACATAAACTTTGCCTTTTCCAATTACATCTCCAGACCCCTGCCTCCCTCCAGCGCTTCGCTAGCTCCCACCCCACTGCCCAGTGTTCTGAATTCCTATGAACCTCTTACGTATTATACGGTCTCCTGCGCGCGGTGTCTTGTTGATATCTGGTGCCAAGCCATGTGCCATTGGAAGGTAGGTCTCAGACCAGGTCAAGTTCTGGCTGTGGCAATGGCTACACCCACGTCCTTGGAAAAGATACAATCCAAGATCCTGATTTGGTGGGGGAGATCCCCTGGCCCAAAGAGGTTAAGCAATGCGCTCGTGCTTATATGCTTATACAAGTAATCAGCAGCAGTTAAGGATTAGGGAGGAAGCCCTTCCTCTGACCCCCTACCTGGGTGTTCTTTGGACCTGCTTGTGTGTGTATGTGTGTGTGTGTGTGTGTGTGTGTGTATGTGTGTGTGATTCTTTTCTTGACAGTGTTCAACTACAAGTTGCCAAGAAACAGTTAACGGAAGGCACCCTGGTATAATGTGATGCTGAGAGCAGTGTCTGAAATAAGACAGATCAGGGCTTGAATCCCAGGTAGAATATTGTAAGGTATGTGACCTTTAGCAAATGACTGAAGCTCTTTGTTCTGTAATGTGTTTTGTCTAAGAGTAATACAGCCACTGCAGTTTTCTTTTGAACAGCGTGTTAGCAATGGACTCTTTTTTTTCTGATCCTTTTAACCTATTTGTGTTTTTATATTGAAGGTGCATTTCTTGTAAGCGGCATATAGTTGGAACTCGCTTTTTTAAGCCAGTCTGGCGATGTCTGCCTTTAAATCAGAGTGTCAGATTATTTACAGTTAATGGGCTTATTGATAGGCTCGGATTTGAGTCTGTCATCTTCTCTGTTCTCTATTTGTCCTGTCTGTTCTTTGTTCCCTTTTTCCTCCTTTTCCGCCTTTCTCTTTTGATCGAGTACTCTTTTATGGTTCATTTTTATCTTGTTTTTGGGGGCTTTTTAACTCTTTGTTTTGTTATTTTAGCTGTTGTTTTAGATTTCTGGCTTATATCTTTGATTTACCACAGTCTGCCTTCTAGAATATTATACTATTTTACATATATCCATAAAAATCTTACAACAGTCTACCTCCATTTGTCCTCTTCTGGCCTTTTTGTTATTGGTGTTGTGCATTTTACTTTTAGGTATGTTTTAAACCCTTCGATACATTGTTGTTAGTTTTGTTTCAACAGTCAGTTATCTTGAACAGATCTCCTTCTTTCTTCCCAGGTAGCTACCATTTCCGGTCACTTCATTCTTTTGCATAGATTCAAATTTCCATCTGGTATGCTTTTCCTTCTGCCTAAAGGAGGCCTCTTAACACTTCTCGGAGTGAGGGGCTCCTGGTGATGAATTATTTCAGCTTTTGAATGTCTGAGAGTGTCTTCATTTGTCTTCCTTTTTCATAGGTATTTTTGCCAGGTGTAGGATTCTGGGTGGACCGATTTTTTTTTTCTTTCAATACTTTGAAGATATTGCCACACAATTTCTTTTTTGTTTTGTTTCCCACGAGAAACCTGAGAAATCCGCTGTCATCTTTTTCTTTGTTACTCTGTATATAACAGGTCCTTTTTCTCTGGCTACTTTTAAGATTTTTCTCTTCATCATTGCTCTTAAGCGATTTGATCATAATGTGCCTTGATGTCGTCTTCATGTTTCTTGTGCTCGGAGTTCAGTGAATTTCTTGTACCTGTGAGTTTGTACTTTTCATCACATTCGCAATGTTTCTTTCTTGAACATCAGTTTTTCTGCCACTCATGTCTCTCCCCTCTTTTTGTGATTCCAAACATGTATATTAGGCCAATTAAGCTGTTCCTGTGGCTCCGTTTCTTTATTTTTTTGTTTTTGTTTTTATTCTTTGTGTTTCCTTTTGGATAGTTTTTATTGCTAGGCCTTTAATTCCCTCATGTTTCTTGTGCAATGTACCATCTTGCTAATCCCAGCCGGTGCACTTTTCATTTCACACACTGGAGTTTTTAATCTCTTGATGTTTGACGTGAATCTTTTAAAAATATCATCTGTGTCTCTCCTTAACTTTCTGAGCATATCCAATTCAGTTATAAAAATGTTTTAATGTCCTTCTCTGCTAATTCTAACATTTGTGTCACTTCTGGGTCAGTTTTGATGGATTCTTTTCCTCATTATGGCTCATGTTTCCTGCCTCTTGGAATGGTTGTTAATCTTTGATTTGATGCCAGACATTGTGATTTCACCTTGATGGCTGCTAGATAGTTCGTGTTTCTATAAATATTCCTGAGCCTTGTTCTATGATGCAGTGAACTCACTTGGAAATATTTTTATCCTTTCGGGTCTCGCTCAATGATTTGTTAGGTGGTTCTGGATCAGTGTTCGGTCTAGGGCTCCTTCTTTCCCACTACTGAGGAATGACCCTTCTGTATACTTTGCCTGGTGTTCATGAATTATGAGATTTTCCAGTCTGGATGGTGTGGATAGGTACTATTTCCAGCCCTGTGTGAGCAGCAAACTGTTTCTTCTAATTTTTTTTCAGATGGCTCTTTCCCAGCCTTGGTGATTTTCCTCACACACATATATCAATAACTACTCTGCTGTATACAAGAAGGAGTGCTCTGCAGATCTCCAGGCTTCTCTGTGCAGCTCTGTCCTTTCTGGATGTCCGGCCCATGACCTTTGGTTGCATTACTCTCCCCGGACTTAAAGCTGCATCTGTTTAAACTGAGGGATTCCACTGTCTTTGCCTCAGTTCCCCCTCTCTACACCATAGCTCAAGACATATCTTAAGATAGTTAGTTGGAACAATCACAGGGCTCCCCTTATTTGTTTCCCATCTCCGTTATCACCATCCTTCCTTGACTAATATCCAGTGTCCTTGAAACTGTGTCTTCAGGTGTTTTGTCTGTTCTTGTTTTTGTGGTTGTTTTAAGTGGGAAGGTCAAACCCATGCTTGTTATTCTACTTTGGCTGGAAACGGAAGTCCCACATGAATTTCTCTGAACATCAGTTTCTCCTCTGTAAAATGGAAAGAATTGTGGTTCCTGTGGTATTGAGTATTTGTGAAGATTGAGATAATACATGTGAAACTTTCTCATCGTAGCTGGTCAATCAATGTATATTATCTCCCCTTCTCCTTTCTCACATGCTAGCTTACTTCTCTCCATGATTTTTACCAGGGGACTGGTCCTTTTCATGGCTCTTATGGCCTGTAGGGGCTGTTTGAGCTAGGTCTATGTAAAGAGTGTAAACTGTCAGTCCTTTTGAATGTATTCCAAAAACTTGTTTGGATAAAGAAAAAGGAGAGAATTGCACCTGATCTATTCTAAGAAAACAGATTGAAAATGAGTATTTTCCTATCTCTCTCCGGTAGTAAGTAAAAACAACTGAGTTGGTAGTAAGTAAAAGTGCTGGTAGTAAGTAAAAACAACTGAGTTGGTAGTAAGTAAAAGTGCTGGTAGTAAGTAAAAACAACTGAGCTCTATCCCGACTTCCAAGGGACAGCACCTTGGGACACTTGGACAGTGTTCCAAGGGACAGGGCTACAAGAAAGAGAGAGAGAGACAGAGACACACAGAGAGAGACAGAGACATAGAGGCAGAGACAGAGAAGCAGAGAGAGAGAGCAAGAAAACACAATATTCATCATTTTAACACAGACAGGCCTTTAAAGGGTATTTTGTTATTCCAAATTTGGTATTCACTGTGCTTAAGGACAACTAGTGTTTACTTTCATAGCTTAGTTAAGTCTATGGATAATTTACACAGTTCTCTATGCCTTCTCCAGGAATCAACAGACTTTTGAGGGAGGAAGTCCCACACCCTCTTAGAAAACTGGATAGAAAGATTGAAAGAGTCTCACATGGAAAAGGAGGGCAGACGCCCAAAGATGGCACAGGCCAAGGAGTGAGTCACAGCGAGCAAGCAGCGTCCAAATATACTACAGAGTATGACTTGACCTTTAAAGAAGGAAAAACCACTCCAAAGATTGAGTCAATTTATAATTTGTATCTTCCCCATGCCTTGATCGCCCCTGATGAACAGCAGTCCATTCATGCAATTATTTATTCAATTAGCAAATATTTATTCAACATTTAATATGTGCATAGCACAGTGCCACAGGCAGTGATGAATAAAATATGGTATCTCTCCTTCTGCAACTTTTATTGTCAAACTGCTGCCAAAAGTAAAGTGATCTTAACTACTGTCCTTAACTTTAATAGAACCGCTACTAATCCACTGTGGGAATGGGGAGGGGGGCAAATTAACCTTTTAAAATTATGGTTCAAGGGCGCCTGGGTGGCTCAGTTGGTGAAGCGTCTGCCTTCGGCTCAGGTCATGATCTCAGGGTCCTGGGATCGAGTCCTGAGTCGGGCTCCCTGCTGAGCGAGGAGTCAGCTTCTCCCTCTCCCTCTGCCCCTCCCCCACCCCTGCTCATGCACACTCTCTCTCTCTTTCTCTCTCAGATAAATAAAGTCTTTTAAAAAAATAAAATTATGGTTCATTTTAGTCCTGAACCTGTAGCTTTAATCCAGTCATACCCATTCACACATCATATGCTCCCAAACCAAGAAAGTTAAGGCCCTTTTTCAGAACCCACATAGGAACTACCAGGCGTCTCTCTGGATTTACCTGCCATTCCATTCCTATGGCACCATTCCCGATTCATGACTTTGTTCCCCATGTTTGATGCTGTTCCTGACCTTTAGACTTGTCAACTTCAACTAACCACTGTGTATCACACTTGATTCTCTAAGGACTTTTAGCTTACCTCTCTGAATCTTTTATTTCGGGATACTTCAGGTAAGGCAACCTGAACTAGCTCTGGTACTCATGACTCACATTCTGGCGAGGCTATTCTTGGTCCCTGGGAAATGTAAATAGGGCATTTCAGAATTTAGACATCAGGCAATAAAGAGCCCACTCAGGAAGTACTTCAAAATTTATTTTTTCCTTTGACATGTATATATTAAGCAGCTGATTTGTGCCAGGAACTCTGCTGTGATAAAGCTATAGTCTGGCAGGAGAAAGCTACATTAATGTTAAAAAAAAGGCACAAACAAATGTAACCTGACAATGATGACAAGAACCATGAAAAGAAATAGGTCAATGCTTGACGGAGGAAGATTGGCTTGTGGTAGTGGAAGATGGCTACTGTAAATAAGGTATTTAAGAAACTGCTCTCTAAAGAATTGCCACTTAGGGGCGCCTGGGTGATGCGATCGGTTAAGCGTCCAACTCTTGGTTTTGGCTCAGGTCATGATCTCAGGGTCATGAGATTGATCCCCACATCAGGCTCCCTGCTCTGTGCTCAATGGGGAGTCTGCTTGAGATTCTGTCTCTCCCTTTCCCTCTGCCCCTCCCCTTGCCCCCATGCTCATGCACTCTCGCTCGCTCTCTCTCATAAATAATCTCTTAAAAAATAGAGAATTGTC
>NC_135727.1:31663282-31692307 GCF_964656455.1 Halichoerus grypus | reverse complement strand
CAATTAAAGTGTACACTTTGGATACATTTGGATACACAATACAATGGATAAATTGCATTGTGAACCATATCTCATGAAAACTGTTCTTTGTTTGTTTTAAAGATTTTATTTATTTAATAGAGAGAGAGAGAGAACAAGCAGGGGGAGCAGCAAAGGGAGAGGGAGAAGCAGGCTCCCCGCCAAGCAGGGAGCCCCACACGGGACTCGATCCCAGGACCCTGGGATCATGACCTGAGCCGAAGGCAGACACCCAACTGACTGAGCCACCCAGGTGACCCATGAAAACTGTTTTTAAAAACTCATTTTAGGGACGCCTGGGTGGTTCAGTTGGTTGGGCATCTGCCTTCAGCTCAGGTCATGATCCCGGGGTCCTGGGATTGAGCCCCTCAGCGGGCTCCCTGCTTCTCCCTCTCCCACTCCCCTCCCTTGCTTCTGTTCCCTCTCTCGCTATGTCTCTGTCAAATAAATAAATAAAATCTTAAAAACAAACAAACAAATAAATAAATAAATAAATAAAAACTCATTTTACAGACCTAGACCAAAATCACAAAACTGAAAATAGAAAAGTAAGCATAGAAATGAAATCAAAAGAATTACTGTACAATAATTTACTCAGTTCTATACAAATAAATTTGAAAACTTAGGTGAAATGGATTATTTCCTAGGAAAATTTGAATCACCAAAATTAGCCCAAGAAGAGATGAAAAATAAACTAATTACTATGAAAGAAATTGGAAATGTTGTCAAAGAATACCCTAACAATCAAGGAGGCCCAGAAATGTCAGATAAATTTTACCAAATCTTCAAGTACTGAATAACTCTGATAGGATCTCACCCATTTCATGGCAGGGAAGAATCCAAATTATCTTCTTCAAATTTCAAGGAAAGCTTGAGCTCAATCTCACTTATGAGGATCAATGCAAACAGATTATACCAGACATAAGCAAAAGGAATTACTTAGCCTACTGAAAGAATTACACCACCAATCACCAAGTGGTCTATTTATGAAAGAAAAAAATTTTTAATGCCAGGAAATCCACTAATATAATTCACTATATTAATAGATCAAGGAAGAAAAATATTATGATCATCTTCATAGATGCCAAAAAGCTATCTGACAAAATTCAACATTGCGTATTTCAAATGCTCTTAATAAACTCGGGATAGATAGAGACTTGCTTAACACGGTATTTAAAATTGTTGGATACTGATGCATAAACAGACAGACATACCAACAGAACAGAATACAGTCCAGAAATAGAGACAAACATATATGGGACTTTAGGAATAAAAGCCACATTTCCAATCAGTGGAGGAAATGGTTATATTCAACAAATGGCATAGTGACAGCTGGCTAGACATACACTAGATCCCTACCACATTCCTTGCACCAAAATAATTTACAGATGGGATTAGTTCTGAAGAAACTAAAATATATTAGGAAAAATTAACTGGATATGTTTATGATTTTGGAATAAGAAAAGTCCATTTAAACAAAGCATAAAATACAAAAGCCCTAAGGAAAATTTTTATATACTTCACAACAATAAATATTATAATTTTCTGCAGGAAAAAATACTCCTTACCTCACAATGATTCCAGATGGATCAAAGATTAAACATTTTAAAAAATCATAAAAAACAATTTTTTTAAAGGTTCTGCTTATTTATTTGACAGAGAGAAACACAGCTAGAGAGGGAACACAAGCAGGGCGAGTGGGAGAGGGAGAAGCGGGCTTCCTGTTGAGCAGGGAGCCTGATGTGGGGCTCGATCCCAGGACCCTGGGATCATGACCTGAGCCGAAGGCAGATGCTTAACAACTGAGCCACCCAGGTGCCCCCAAAATAAAGAATTTCTTAAAAATAATTCCAAAGTGGGGAAGAACTTTCTTAACCGTGCATAAAATCTAGAAGCCATCAAGAAAACACTGAGAAATTTGCATGCATAAAAATTTAAAGGTCTGCCTAGAAAAAAACACTATAACCAAACTTAAGACAGGCTTGACAAATATTAGCAATTCATATCACAGACAGCACTAGTTTCCTCAATATATAAAGAAGCCCTACAATTCAAAAAGGAAAAGATCAATAAAAAGACAAAGGATATAAACTGACAGTTCACAAAAAAGGAAATTGCTTTTAGAATGTCAAAATTACTGAAGTTCACTCATATTAAGAAGATGCAAGCTTTACAATGAGATACCATTTTCCCCTATTAAACTGTGAAAGATCCAAAAGTTTAATAACACTATTTTTTATGAGGGAGTAAGAAAAACAGGCACTCCTAAATATCTTTTTTTTATTATGTTATGTTAATCACCATACATTACATCATTAGTTTTTGATGCAGTGTTCCATGATTCATTGTTTGCATATCACACCCTAAATATCTTTTTTTTAAGATTTTATTTATTTGAGAGAGAGAGAAAGAGAGAGCATGAGCGGGGGGAGGGGCAGAGGGAGAGGAAGAGGGACAACCAGATTCCCTGCTGGTTGAGCACGGAGCCCAACGCAGGGCTCTATCCCAGGACCTCAAGATCATGACCGGAGCTGAAGTCAGACACCTAAGTACCTGAGCCACCAGGCACCCCAGTCTTTTATTTCTGATGGGAGTGGAAATTGGTACAACCAGAATAGAGAACAATTTAGCAGTACCTATCAAGATTTAAGGGGCGCCTGGGTGGCTCAGTTGTTAAGCGTCTGCCTTTGGCTCAGGTCATGATCCCAGGGTCCTGGATCGAGCCCCGCATCTGGCTCCCTGCTCGGCGGGAAGCCTGCTTCTCCCTCTCCCACTCCCCCTGCTTGTGTTCCCTCTCTCGCTGTGTCTCTCTCTGTCAAATAAATAAATAAAATCTTTTAAAAAAATTTTTAAATAATTGACCTGGCAATTATATTTCAGAGAATTTATACTACTGTTATATTCCCACACTTATGAAATGACGTATGTATGGTGTTATTTATTGCAGCACTGTTTGCAACAGCAAGGGTTGGAAACAACCAAATGCCCATCAAATAGAGGACAGTGTAAATAAATAAAAGATCAGGGCACTTGCTGGTTCAGTCAGTAAAGCATGCAACTCTTGATCTCAGGGTCATGAGTTCATGCCCCCACATTGAGCATACAGCTTACTTAAAAAATAATAATAATAAATAAATAGGGGCACCTGGGTGGCTCAGTCGGTTAAGCATCCGACTGGATTTCAGCTCAGTCATGATCTGAGGTCAGCTCAGGTCATGATCTGGGGTCCTGGGATCAAGCCCCACATTGGGTTCCCTGCTCAGCGGGGAGTCTGCTTGAGATTCTCTCTCTCCCTCTCCTTCTGCCCTTTTCCCTGTACTCATTCTCTCACTCTCTCTAGAATAAATAAGTCTTTAAAAAAATAAAAATATAATAAAAGATCTATATGATTATATAAGCGATCTCTAGAGGACACATGAAAAATGGTAAAAGTGGCTATTTCTGAGGAAGGAAACTGATGGACTAGGTTTCAGTAACTACAAAGAGATTTACTTCCTTTAGCATACATTTTTCAAAATACTCCTTGAGTTTTTTACTATGTCCATAATTTACCTATTTTTGAAACCATTTTTTATGTATTTAATAACCAATTAGAAATTGGCATGTGCCCGGGCGCCTGGGTGGCTCAGTGTTTAAGCATCTGACTCTTGATTTTGGCTCAGGTTGATTTTGGCTCAGATCATGATCTCAGGGTCTTGAGACTGAGCCCCATGGTGGGCTCCACACTCAGCACGGAGTCTGCTTCTCTCTCTCTCTCTCCCTCTGCCCGCCTCCCCCAACCAGGCTCTCTCTCTCTCAAAAAAAAAAAAAGAAAAGAAAAAGAAAAAAGAAATTGGCGTGTGCCAAACACTATCAGCTTTCTAAATACTAATTTCAGCTATTTTTCATAACAACCTTATGAGGTAGGTACTATTGTTATCTCCACTTCACAGATGATAAAACCCAGGCACATGGGATCACATTATGACTTCCGTGGGCCCTAGATATTTTGGTTGTTGTGGGACACTTCCATCATAAACAAATATTGAAAATTATATTTTAAAACTGTTTTTATATATAACAGATATAATATCAGGCTGGATTCATTATTATATACTCATTAGTTTTATATTCATTTTTACGTCTGTTTTTTTTAAAGATTTATTTATTTGAGAGAGAGAGAGCGTGTACACGTGCACACACAGCTGGGGAGGGACAGGAGAAAGAGACAGAGAATCTCCAGTGGACTTCCCGCTGAGCGTGGAGCCCCATGCGGGGCTCGATCCCAGGACCCGGAGATCATGACTTGAGCTGAAATCAAAAGTCGGATGCTTAACCAACTGAGCCACCCATGCACCCCTACTTCTGATTTTAAAAGAAATTAAAACATTTCATAGGCTCCTAAAAGTATAACAAGTCATAGGCAAGGTGTCTCCTGTAGGCAACAGAGAAGTTAAGTAACTTAACCCAAGGTCACACAGCCAGTAAGTGGTAAATCTGGAATTTGAATCCAGGTAGTGTGGTTTCAGAATATGTGCTTTTAATCTGTATGCTAGATAAAGAAAGCAAATCACAGGGGGGAAATTATGTAGTATATATATTGACATGGAATTACCTAAAGACAAATTAAGTGAAAAAAATCATGGAGGAAAATAGTGTATATAATATGTTTTGTAAAAAGAAGTTTTCCACACACACACTATGTCTGGAAGAATTTTTTTTTTTTTTTGAGTGAGAGTGCACAAGCAGGGGGAGGGGCAGAGAGAGAAGGAGAGGGAGAAGCAGACTCCCCGCTGAGCGCAGAACCCAACCTGGGACTCTCTATCCCAGGACTCTGAGATAATGCCCTGAGCCCAAGTCAGATGCTTAACAGACTGAGCCACCCAGGCGCCCCTGGAAGAATGCATTTTAAATGTCTGGAGGAAAGGACTGGGAGCCTGAGGAACTTACTTTTTCATTATATGTCCCTTTGCACTATTGGATTTTTTTTCTTTTTTACCATGAGCATATATTTACCAATGAGGAAACTGAGGCTCAAACAAGGTTAAGTAACTTGCCCAAGGTTACACAGGTAGTAATGAAACTAATAGTACACAAGTAGGAACTATTCAGCCAATCAATAATACATTGCTGTTTCTAAGTACAGACCTTTGAACATATCCCTGTTAAATTTCATCATTCATATCCATAGGACCAGTTGGCCAGGCTCTTTTTGTATCATGATTCTGGATCCATTGCATTCATCTTTATGATACCCTTAAATCTGGCAAGCATGCTTTCCAAGTTTCCACCCACATTATTGATGAAAATGTTTAACACATGACAAGGCTTTAGCAGAGCTCTGCTGGTGAGACTAGGATCCCTCCAGGATCTCATCAATCCATCTCTTTGGGTAATGAGGTAGCTACCAATCCAATTGATTGTACCATCTATCAATTCCACTCACATCCCCCCATTTACCCTTGCCCAAAGGTTATCTGAAGAGCCAAATGTTTTACTGCAAAGTGTCCATAGCATTCCCTTGCTCAGTGAGCTATTCTGAAACCTCTTTTATGGTGGGGATTTAAAATTAATAAATGATTGGTTTCTTTATTATGTTCTGCAGGCTTCTGAAGTTTACAACCTAGCCAATCCCCTAGAACTCAGACAGTTTCAGGAAGACTGATCTCCACCCCCAAATTTCTCATAACACATTTGAACAGAACATTTTAAAAAGCAGAGATATACAACTGTTTCCCCACTGGAATCAACCCACTGCCACCCAAAATAACCCAGACAACTGAACACAACAGCTGGCGAAAGGACAGCCGTCTCTAGTCATGGGGGGAAGGGAGCTAAATGCACACTAAGGGAGAAATGCTCTCTGCAACAACCCCTTGCTCTATTTCTAGCTATAACACACAGGCTATAGTCAAAGTGTTGAGGAAGACCATAGTTTCTGCCTTCCCCTCTAATCACACACTATGGCACTGAATGTACATGGGTAACCTTAACTGAACACAACTGCTAAGTTTCTGAAAAGCTTACTGTAAAGCAGAATTTAAGGAATTCATTTTTTCCTTGACTTGCCCACCAAATTGGAGTCACACTGCCCTGCAAAGAATTTTGTCCCCTGATGATTAAAAAAAAAAAAAAATTACACTTACAAATGCAGCAGAATTTTCAATTACATATTTTATTTTATTTTTTTTTTAAAGATTTTATTTATTTATTTGACAGAGACACAGCGAGAGAGGGGACACAAGCAGGGGGAGTGGGAGAGGGAGAAGCAGGCTTCCTACTGAGCAGGGAGCCCGATGCGGGGCTCGATCCCAGGACCCTGGGATCATGACCTGAGCCGAAGGCAGACGCTTAACGACTGAGCCACCCAGGCGCCCCTTCAATTACATATTTTAGAGAAAAACAACGTGATTAACACTAAAATAATAAATAACATGTTTTACTCAAAATGTCACAGAATAGAATGACTAAAAGCTAAAACACAGTAAAATGTCAGAGATTCTAGTCATAGGATGACTTAGCTAATATTGTCTCACATGTTGTTCCACTATGAAAGCTCAGTTTTGCACCATTTCTAATATTTTCCCCATTTTAGATTTGCCATCCCCTTCTGGGACCTCGTCACCAGATGAAGTCCGTATCGTTTGTTAAAGGATTTGCTTTAGGGGCGCCTGGGTGGCTTAGTTGGTTAGGTGTCTGCCTTTGGCCCCGGTTGTAGTTTCAGGGTCCTGGAATCAAGTCAATGGGCTCCTGGCTCAGCGGGGGGTCTGCCTCTCCCTCTGCCCCTCCCCACCCTTGTGCGCAAGCATGCGCATACGTGCACACACTCTCTCTCTCAAATAAATAAATAAAATCTTTTAAAAAAATGATTTGTGGAGCGCCTGGGTGGCTCAGTCATTAAGCATCTGCCTTCAGCTCAGGTCATGGTCCCAGGGTCCTGGGATCAAGCCCCGCATCAGGCTCCCTGCTCGGCGGGAAGCCTGCTTCTCCCTCTCCCACTTCCCCTGCTTGTGTTCCCTCTCTCGCTGTGCCTCTCTCTGTCAAATAAATAAATAAAATCTTTAAAAAAAAAATGATTTGCAGGGCACCTGGGTGGCTCAGTCGGTTAAGCCTCTGCCTTTGGCTCAGGTCGTGATCCCAGGGTTCTGGGATCCAGCCCCAAGTCGGGCTCCCTGCTTAGCAGGGAGTCATCTTCTCCCTCTGCACTCTGTCTCTCTTGCTCTCTGTCTGAAATAAAATATTTTTTTTAAACATTATTTGCTTTGATGGAAGATAACAATGTATAAAATAGGTCTGTTTAGGGATGCCTGGGTGGCTCAGTCCGTTGGGCGGCCACCTTCGGTTGGGGTCATGATCCCAGGGTCCTGGGATCCAGTCCTGCATGGGGCTCCCTGCTCAGCGGGGAGCCTGCTTCTCCCTCTGCCTGCCGTTCCCCCTGCTTGTGCTCTCTCTCTCTGACAAGTAAATAAAATCTTTAAAAAAATAAATAAAATAAAAATAAAAAAATAAAATAAAGTAGGTCTGTTTAAATATGCAGTTGACTGGCAGCTGCTTAATGTCCCAAAAATGATTAGTAAACTAAACTGTGACTCTACTATTCCCAACCTAATGGTTAAAATGGTTGTATTGCTCACTAAGCCATGTTAATGTATCAAAACAGTGGCTGTTGAGACTGGCAAAATGCCGATAAAAGTTACTCTTTGCTGTCATTTATCATTCCGGGATAGAATAATGATAGCTAACTTTTACTGAGCATTCACTATATACTATATCCCAGATACTGTGGGAAGTGTTTTACATGTATTTTCACATTTAGGGCTGATAACAACCCTATAAAATAGAAAGCATTGTTATCCCCATTTTATAGAAGAAACCGAGGCACAGAGGGGCTAAGCAATTTAACAAAGATCACATAGTAAGTGGTAGAGTTTCATATGAAGCCACACTAATTTCAGAGCCTGAACTCAACCACTACCCTAGGAAAAGAATGGGGCCTTTCTTTCTTTCTCTCTCTCTTTTTTTTTTTTAAGATCTCAGTTTTGAGTAATCTCTACGTAGACCCCACATGGGGCTCGAACTCACAACCCTGAGACCAAGAGTCGCATGCTCTACCGACTGAGCCAGCCACGCCTCTCCGAATTGGGCACTTTTGTTGATGATGGCTGGGGGAATAGATATAACAGCAGCAACTCTGTTTTTTTTTTTTTTTAAATGAGGTTGCAGAAAATACACAGGCACAAAAATGAGGTTGCTGTTTGTATTTACTAAATGAATTTCTTGATTTCGGAGTTTCTCTAAATCATTCAACGACAAATGAGAGACGCCCATCTACTTCAGTTGGACTCTGTCAATGTATCTGTAAAGGGCTTTTAATTAGATTACAACTGAACTCTAGCACCTCCACTCCAGTATTGTAGTTTTGATGTCTTTAGGATAAGTGATCGACAGTGCATTTTTTGAGAAGGGCTATGAAGAGAAATGGGAAAAACTGTTTTCCTGAAGCCTGACTGAGGGGTATGCCAGGAAAGGCCTGGATGTACATTTACCAGGACCACATTAGTTCAGTGCTCTTAAGACACAACTCTCTTTTGGATATAAATTATTGAAAATCTGGGGCGCCTGGGTGGCTCAGTCGGTTAGGTGTCTGTCTTCAACTTGGGTCATGGTCCCAGGGTCCTGGGATGGAGCCCGGAGTCAGGGTCCCTGCTCAGCAGGAAATCTGCTTCTCCCTCTCCCTCTGCCCCTCCCCCCGCTCGTGTGCTTGCTCTCTCTCTCTCAAATAAATAAAATCTTTAAAAAAAAGAAAAGAAAATCCTTACACAGCTAAGAATAACAGTCCTCCCTCTACACTATATTCAATAGAACACAATTCTAACTAAATATGTTAATATACCTAATACTGATATTTTAGATTATTGTTTTATAGTTAAATAGTCATATTAGAAAATAGGGATTCTAGGGCGCCTGGGTGGCTCAGTCAGTTAAACATCTGCCTTTGGCTCTGGTCATGATCCCAGAGTCCTGGGATGGAGTCCCACATCAGGTTCTCTGCTCAGCGGGGAGCCTGCTTCTCCCTCTCCCTCTGCCTGCCAATACCCCTGCTGTGTGCGCATGCTCTCTCTCTCTCTCTCTAATAAATAAATAAAATCTTAAAAAAAGAAAGAAAGAAAATAGGGATTCTAAAACAATGATTCTTTTTTTTGAGTGATGTACTTAAAAATATATATACTAACTTGGGCGCCTGGGTGGCTCAGTCTGACACTTGATTTCAGCTCAGATCATGATCTCAGGGTCATGAGATCGAGCCCTGCATCAGGTTCCACACTGGGCATGGAGCCTGTTTAAGATTCTCTCTCTCCCTCTCCCTCTGCCCCTCCCCTTCTCTCCCTCTCAAAAAAAAAAAAAATCTATATAGCTATAAACACACACACACACTCCCCAATTGAGCTGCATCCTGACCTCTGAATTATATACACGTCCTTCTTCCAACCCCCCAGTTTCCAAAATAACCTCTCTTCTCCATAAAGTCTCTCAAAGTCCCTCTTGAATAACAACTGCCTGACTAAAACAAAACCAGTCTTACATCTTTTCCCCTAAAGCATATGCAAATCACCGATCTTTCATTCTCGCTCTAAAATAAATCTCCTGTCCACATCCCAAATCAGTAACTGCTTTTATGCTGTGTCCCTTGATTTAGGAGAGGTAACAATTATTATTATTTCTAGTATTAGTCATGGTTTCCAGAGAATAGCAAGGCTATAATTCATGCTTTACTGCAATTGGTAAATCAGGCAAGTGAAAAACAGCAGAAGCCCATAATTTAAATCCTCTTTAAATTCTTAATCTAAGCCTCTGACATTTGAATTAGGAACAGTAATATATGGTTAAAATTAAACCATGAAGCAAGCCTATATAAATTATTATAAAATCTAACTCTATCACCCAGAAACTCATAAATTAAGACACAAGATTAAAACTCTGCTTTTAATTCTTAGTATTATACCTTAATACTGCAATACATAACATGTTAAATAGATGTATATTTTGTTTTCATTTACATTGCCTGTTTAATATAGAGTAAGGCCTTTTGATCTTAACTAAAAGCCAGCAATTTGCAGCTGACAAGTTATTCCTCTGAAAACCTATTTTTCCAATTAATGAAATTCCAGAAAGCATTTTTATGTCATCAAATCTACACTCCACTTATTCTAAGTAAAAGAAATTATATCCTCTTTTCTCTTAATTGTGATTTAAGTCTAGACTCTTTCCCATCCTCTCCTTTTTTCCCTTTGATGATGGCTTTCTAAGAATCATGGATTAGCTAAATGGTATAAGATTGAAAACTATTGCTTATAAAAAGAAAAATTACCACACTACTTCAGAGGAGGCAAGGGTAGGTGGTCTTTGATTCTGTGTCCCGAAATTATGTATGAATGGCTGCCGCCTTGGGGTGGCAGTCACCATTTCCTCTCTGTTCTATCACAGGACATCCCCCCCTTTTACCAGCCCCTCTTTGTCCTGTGGCTAAGAGGGCCTCTTCCACCCAGCCCTGGTCCCATCTTGCCTAAGTGCTGGCAGGCAAATGCAGACAGGAAAAAGAAAGGGATGCTACTAATGTTCCTTGAATACTTTTTGGTGCCAGGAGCTGGGCCAAGCATTTTTACATGTCACTCCACTTAATTCTGTATCAGCCCTGCGAAATTGGAGCTATTAGCCTCATTGGACAGGTGATGCAACTGAGGCCAAATGGAACCTTTAAGAAATGTGCCTGACACTTAACACAGCTAACCAAGGTCATAAAGGAAACAAGGGCAATCAAAAAACTAAAAGGAAGGGACGCCTGGGTGGCTTAGTCAGTTGGGCATCCGACTCTCAATTTCAGCTCAGGTCATGATCTCAGGGTTGTGAGATGGAGCCCCGTGTTGGGCTCCGCGCTCAGTGGGGAGTCTGCTTGGGATTCTCTCTCTCCCTCTCCCTCTGCTCCTCCTTCCCCCACTTGCATGCGTGTGCTCTCTCTCTCTAAAATAAATAAAGAAAATATTTTTTAAAAAAACTGAAAGGAAGGCAAATTCTGCCCACCTGACTCCTTACTACATCTCTCCAGCCCTCAACCCCGGGGCTCATCTCTGTGGGACTAGGAGGACCGGTTGTCTCCAGCCTAATGTTCTCAATGAGCCTTCACCTGGAACTCTTAATAGTCTCTTAAAGTTAACTCTTATATGTTACCGACAATAAAGCCGTACATACAGCCTCAGAGACAAATGAAGGGATGGAAAGGTCTTTGGACTTCCATTTCCAGAAATATGGAAGACTAAATCTCCTAAAAAAAAAAAAAAAAAAAAAATCTCCTCGGGGCACCTGCGTGGCTCAGTTGCTTAAGTGAGGGCCTTCGGCTCAGGTCATGATCCCGGAGTCCTGGGATCGAGTCCCACATCAGGCTCCTGGCTCAGCAGGGAGCCTGCTTCTCCCGCTGACCCTCTCCCCTCTCATGCTGTTTCTCTCTCTCTTGCTCTCTAATAAATAAATAAATAAAATCTTTAAAAAAAAATCTCCTCCTAAAAAATAACTAGAAATTCTGTAGGTTTATTTTTTTTTAAAGATTTTATTTATTTATTTGACAGAGAGATAGAGAGAGAGCACAAGTAGTCAGAGAAGCAGGCAAAGGGAGAAGCAGACTCCCCACCGAGCAGGGAGCCCAATGCAGGACTCCATCCCAGGACCCCAGGATCATGACCTGAGCCGAAGGCAGATGCTTCACCGACTGAGCCACCCAGGCACCCCTGTAGGTTTATTTTTAATTTTTTCGATGTGTAACATAACTCAGCCATCAAGAAAGAGGAGGAAATCTCCAAAGGTCAAACGCAAAAAAGATGCTGATACCAGAACAGTAAGCAGATGTTAATGCTTCAACAGCCCTGGTGTTTTTACACTTGTCTGTAACTAATATTCAAAGAGATATTAACAGAAATTTTCTGAATTTAGGAAAGTCATAAATCATCAGATTCAGAAAGCACAAACCATAAACAGGATTTAAAAAAAAAAAAGGAGAAATTCCAAATTGTAAAGGAAAAACTCAGATTTGTCCTTCCTATGTAGGGAAAAACCTGTCTAGTCTACCTTGTGTGTTGGGAAAAACCCAGTTCTTCCCACCTGTGTTTCTTCTTTACTTTTACAAAGATGCTATCCTCACACAGGACTCCTCCCTTCTGACACTCCTGGTCCCCAAATGTGTGGAGGTTTTTCCCCACACCAAGCAATTCTCTGTGACACCAGCTTGGTGTCCCACAATCTGACTCAATTCTTTTTTTTTTTAATTTTTAAAGATTTTATTTATTTATTTGACAGAGAGAGAGACAGCAAGAGAGGGAACACAAGCAGGGGGAGGGGCAGAGGGAGAGGGAGAAGCAGGCTCCCCGCTGAGCAAGGAGCCCGATGCAGGACTCGATCCCAGGACCCTGGGATCATGACCTGAGCTGAAGGCAGATGCTAAACGACTGAGCCACCCAGGCGCCCCTATCTGACTCAGTTCTAACACTATCTTTGAGATAGTGCCAGACTGCACAGGTTAAGGGCTCAGGTCCCACAAAACTGCTCACCCTCCCACTGCCTACTTCAGATGCCAGTGCAAGTAGTAGGTGCCCAGATTACCCACAACTTCCATCCAATTTGGCTGCAAATGGGAGGTTGCCATGACTCCCTCCTCAGGTTCAATTAATTTGCTAGAGTGGCTCACGGAACTTAAAGAAACACATTTACCAGTTTATTTATGACAAAAGATACAGCTCCATTATTAACTCCATTCCCAGCCCCTTTCCCCCTCTCTGGAGGATGGGGTTGAGGCTGAAAATTTCAAGCTACTAATCATCACGGCTTGGTCTTTCTGGTGACCAGCCCCCATCCAAGAGCCATCCAGGAACCCACTCACAGTCACTCCAATAGCACAAAAGATGCTCCTAGTATTCTTATAACTTAGGAAAATACAAGGGTTTTAGGAGCTCTATGCCAGGAACCAGGGGCAGAGGCCAATATATATATTTTTTATTATCTCACACAAATCTAAACACAATGCCGGGGCGCCTGGGTGGCTCAGTCATTAAGTGTCTGCCTTCTGCTCAGGTCATGATCCCAGGGTCCTGGGATCAAGCCCCGCATCGGGCTCCCTGCTCAGCGGAAAGCCTGCTTCTCCCTCTCCCACTGCCCCTGCTTGTGTTCCTCTCTCACTGTCTCTCTCTGTCAAATAAATAAATAAAATCTTAAAAAAAAAAAAATCTAAACACATTGCTGTCAAATATCAAAGCAAAATATCAGGGTGCCTGGCTGGCTCAGTTCTTAGAGTGTGTGATTCTTGATCTCAGGGTTGTGAGTTCAAGCCCCACGTTGGGCATGGAGCCTACTTAAAAATACATATATGTATATGTAATATAGATATATATATATCTTAGGGCGCCTGGGTGGCTCAGTCGTTAAGCGTCTGCCTTCGGCTCAGGTCATGATCCCAGGGTCCTGGGATCGAGTCCCACATCGGGCTCCCTGCTCTGCGGGAAGCCTGCTTCTCCCTCTCCCACTCTCCCTGCTTGTGTTCCTGCTCTCGCTGTCTCTCTCTCTGTCAGATAAATAAATAAAATCTTTTAAAAAAAAAAAAAAAAAGATATATATATATCTTAGAGCAGCCACAGGGAAAAATAGATTATTATAAAGATAAGCTGACAACAGGCATCTCAGCAGTAACAAGAAAAACCAGAAGAAGGGTGCCTCACTGCTCAGTCAGTGGAGTGAGTGACTCTTGATCTCGGGGTTGTGAGTTCAAGGCCCACATTGGGCCAAGAACTTAATTTTAAAAAATTTTAGGGACACCTGGGTGGCTCAGTTGGTTAAGCATCTGACTTGGGCTCAGGTTGTGATCTCAGGGTCCAGGGATAGAGCCCTGCATCCAGCTCCCCACCAGTGGGGAGTGTGATTATCCCTCTGCCCCTCCCCCAACTCATGTTTGCGCTCTCTCTCTCTCTCTCTCATAAATAAGATCTTTAAAAAATACATACATACATACATAAAATGAAAAAAAGTTTTAGGGGTGCTTGGGTGGCTCAGTCGGTAGAGTAAGTGACTCTTGATCTCAGGGTCATGAGTTCAAGCCCCATGTTGTGAGTAGAGCCTACTTAAAAAAATTTTTTTAAAGATATATATGTCAGAGGTACCTGGGTGGATCAGTCAGTTAAGTGTCCGACTCTTGATTTCAGTTCATGTCTTGATCTCAGGGTTGTGAGTTCAAGTCCCATGTTGGACTCCACGCTGGGTGTGGAGCCTACTTAAAAAAGAAAAAAGAGGGGCGCCTGGGTGGCTCAGTCGTTAAGCGTCTGCCTTCGGCTCAGGTCATGATCCCAGGGTCCTGGGATCGAGCCCCGCATCGGGCTCCCTGCTCGGCGGGAAGCCTGCTTCTCCCTCTCCCACTCCCCCTGCTTGTGTTCCCTCTCTCGCTGTGTCTCTCTCTGTCAAATAAATAAAATCTTAAAAAAAAAAAAAAAGAAAGAAAGAAAAAAGATATGTAGGTCATATAACTTTTTTCTCATTTCCAAAACTGCCTATATAGTGTACATAAGATAAATCCTTATTTTATACAAACCCAGCAATTATTCTGAACAATTACACTGCACAATATTGTCTGTCTTAAGAAAAAGCATTAATCTGTTAAATGCATGCATTTGAAATATACCACAATTTTAACCTTCATTTAACATTTATTTTTTAATATATCCCTAAGAATAAAATTGTCCAGGCTTCTCTCTACCCAAGAGTCCTTGCTCCTCGTCACACATCCCCCTTCAACCACCTTTCCCTTTCCCCCAAATTTTGTTCTAATTTTTCACCTTTCTATTACCACCACCCCATTTCTTTCTACAGAATCCTCAGGCTAGGGGTCCTCAACTCAGGAACCTGTCATTTCTACCTCCCTCTACCCCTACTCAGCCTGCCTTCATCTTATTGAGACAGAACTACAGACCAGGGAAGCTGTCACTAGCTGCTTGGACTTGGGCCATTTCCAATCCCGCTTGTCAGGAATCGATACGGACTGTAGAACTGGGGTAAGGAGTGCCACCTTAGCAAGGTAGCAAGATTTTGAGAACATACTTTTGCATGAGGCTGAAGTCAAAGCTTAGGAACTACCTCCAGAGCGGGGAGGAAAACGTTGGTAGATCTGGCTAAAGTTCTCACTACACATTGGTAGGACAGGTCCCCCCCCTTTTTCTTTTCTGTCCAGAACACAATCACGGTCACTGTCAGGAAACATGTAGCCCACAAAGAAAGAGACCATAGGTTGGCTCAACGTGGTACCACTAACAAATACTAGTCCTTAGTAGAAGTCAGAATAGGTCGGAGTGGATTCCAGATACACACGGAGTAAACTAGCAGCTTTGCACACCAGAGCAGAGAGGACCGATCTGAGTCCCAATGATGTATGTCACTCCCAACTGTTCTGCAGCTGGTAGAAGAGATACTGCTATAGTTTCATGAGTTGCTTGGGCCAGCGGTATCTAGAACCAGGCTTCCTCCCTTTGTGACCACAAAGCCAAGTTCAAGGGAGTACAATCTGTGCGGTCACAGGGAGCTCCCATTCACAAGGGCCAGTGCTTGATTTAAGGCTCTGCTATTGTCATCTTGAAATTCTTAGTATTTTTATCTTTGAATTTATGTGTTGTAAGTTAAGTTCAACGGGACAATGGACCATTCATGGGAGCCAAGAAGATAATATGGAAGAAAAAAGCTTTGTATTTTAGTACTTTTTTTTTTAAAGATTTTATTTCTTTATTTGACAGAGAGAGAGAGAGAGAGAGCACAAGCAGGGGGAGCAGCAGGGCACAGGGAGAGGGAGAAGCAGACTCCCCGCTGAGCAGGTAGCCTGATGCAGGACTCTATCCCAGGACCCTGGGCTCACGACCCGAGCCGAAGGCAGATGCTTAACCGACTGAGCCACCCAGGCACCCCTGTATTTTAGTACTTTTAACAGCTTTTTTTTTCTTGCTCTTGAAAAAAAGCATTTTCATTTTGTACTGGGCTTGGCCAAAGAGGTAGCCAGTCCTGCATGACTACCCCATTTTTCCTGAAAGACATCAGCAACTACCACAAATCTGCCAACCAGATACCCTAGCTCTGCTGCAAGGAACCTGGAACTTTAGGACACTTTTTGCTTTTTTATTCCCCTTCATTTCACAAAATACATTTATTAGAAGGAAATTAGAAAATATGTTTCATCAAAAAGAAAAATATAGGGATGAATGGGTGGCTCAGTCAGTTAAGGGTCTACCTTCAGCTCAGGTCATGATCCCAGAGTCCTGGGATTAAGTCCGGCATCGGGCTCCTTGCTCAGCAGTGAGTCTGCCTCTCCCTCTGCCTGCCGCTCCCCGCCCCCCCACCAAGCTCGTGCTCTCGCTCTCTCTGACAAATAAATAAATAAATAAAACCTTTAAAGAAAAGAAAAGAAAAGAAAAATATACAAAGATCATTGCAAATCCCAAGATCCAGAGCTAAACACTTTAATGTGTTGGCATCTCATTCCAGTGTTGTTTGGAGAGTGAGCTGGCTCATGTTCCAGTAACTTTCCAGAGCCTTCTCCAGATCTCAGCTACGTCGATCTTAGTGTCATGGGAAACTAGGGGATGGTTTTTTTCTTTCTTTCAATTCACCATACCATCATGCCCTTTTTAACCTTTTATCTCAGTAGCATCTTGTTGGACAGGATACTTCTCTAGGGGAGCCTACCATTTCCCCCACCTGCATTCAGGGTGCAGGCTGCTCTGCTGCTCTAAGAATCTCTCAAACTTATTTGGGACCACTCCACTCTCCTTCCTAGGCCACCTCCTATAGGAACCCGAAAGGGTTATATTTTACTCCTTCCTATCTGGACAAAACAAAATGTCCCTTCTCAAAGTGGCATTCACTCCACTCTCTCCATTCCCTGGGCACTTAGTGATGGCAAGGTATCACATTATCCAAAAGGAAACACATTGAGAGGTATTTCAAACACTATCCATGTCACATACATTTTAAGGCCTTAAGACTTATTACCAGATTACCCTACAAAATATAGTACTAATTTAAACTGCCAGTAGCAATATATGAGGTGCCCTTTCTCATAGTCCTTGAACAGTGGACACTAAACTTGGCCACAATGTGCAAAATCTAGTTATTTCAATCTTTTAGTTTGCATTTCTTCAAGTATTAGTGAAGTTGACAAACTGTGTTATGTTTATTTGTTCTTTTGTGAATTTCCTGCTCAAGATCTTTTCCTATTATTCTACTCATTTTTTTATGTTTTTATTGATTTATGAGAGCTCCTTATGTTACCAACTAGACCCCAAGACCTGGCCTTTACTGCCCACCTGCTTGTACCCACTAATCTTTGTCTTACATTTTCCTCTAAGCTCTTCTTTCCGGCTTTCCTCTTGACTTGGGCAAATGAAACCCAAAACGACCCCCAGGGTAATGGCAACTGCCTGACAATACCTCACCAGCCCAGACCACCCAGACCTTTTTTTTTTCTTTTTATTAACATATAATGTATTATTTGTTTCAGGGGTACAAGTCTGTGATTCACCAGTCTTACACAATTCACAGCACTCACCATAGCACATACCCTCCCCAATGTCCATCACCCAGCCACCCTATCCCTCCACCCCCTACCACTCCAGCAACCCTCAGTTTGTTTCCTGAGATGAAGAGTCTCTTATGGTTTGTCTCCCTCTCTGGTTTTGTCTTGTTTCATTTTTCCCTCCCTTCCCCTATGATCCTCCGTCTTGTTTCTCAAATTCCTCATATCAGTGAGATCATAATTGTCTTTCTCTGATTGACTTATTTCGCTTAGCATAATACCCTCTAGGTCCATCCATGTCGTTGCAATTGGCAAGATTTCATTTTTTTTGATGGCTGCATAATATTCCATTGTGTGTGTGTGTATATATATATATATATATATATATATATACCACATCTTCTTTATCCATTCATCTGTTGATGGACATCTAGGCTCTTTCCATAGTTTGGCTATTGTGGACATTGCTGCTATAAACATTGGGGTACACGTGCCCCTTCGGATCACTACATTTGTATCTTTCCACCCAGACTTTTTGAGCTAAACCTGACATGCACTTGTGCAGATGGACCATGAAGTGACCCCTGGAATGACCTCCAATTACCTTTACCTCATTATAATACTAAAATCTCTGCCCAAGGAGGAGCCTCAGCCTCATTTCCATAACATACAATGTATATATAAGCATGTTTCCTTAAGGTGCATGTGTGACTTTCTGCTGGCCTCTACACAGGATGACAAGGCTTCCCTATCTAAATATTCATCCTAACACTAAACAAAAGGAACCCATTCACCCTCTCTCAGGAAGTCAGGGCTTTGGAAGCCATTCCCCATGATCTCATTTGCTGCAAATAAGGTTTCCTCTGTGGGACGACTCAACCTGGTGCCATTGGACTCACCAAGGAGCAAACTCATGTTGGTTCGCTAACACTTCTATATAAAAATATTAACAAGTTTGCCATTTGTCTTTCAATTTCATTTATGGTATGTTTTGCTTTTCAAAATTTTTAAAAATTTTATGACGTCAAATCTATCATTTTTTTCCTTTTACATTTTCTTTGTGTTTAGAAGGGCCTCTACACACTGATTATATGAATACATATCTACATTTCATTCTGTACTCTTGTGTTCTACTGTTTTCATTTAAGTGTATATTTTGGTGCAAGATGTAAGGTAAGGCTCTTTGTTTCACCAAATGATTAACAAGTTGTCATAATGTCTTGGTGCTCTTTGTAAAGAAGAAAAATATAGTGCTCTTGATTTTCCAGGGCACTGTGTCTTCAATGTATTAACTGTAAGTGACCACCATAAACTTATTTTCTGACATGATACCCACTCTGAGGCATCTAGGTCTAACCTAACTTCAATCTCCTAAGGCACATGATCATCTGGACTTGAGTGAATGTGGTAAATACAAAGTGACCTTCCAGATGTATCTTAGAGAGGTAGAATATCTGATAATGCCCTCCGCCCTGACCTTTTTCCAAAGACCAATCGCTGGGATTTCTCACAATGTCCTGGCCAGAGTCTCACAAATCTTGAAGAACTCTCTCTATTTCTGTCACAATGTATCATTCCTGAGCCAACCCAGAAATGTTTCTTTTACAAGGCTTAGAGGTATAAAGCACAAGTTCTTTAGGGCTGAGATATCTTCAGGATGCTGGACAAAGTATCATTATCTTGGGAGCGGAAACCCCCCTAAACTCTTAAGGACATCAAACAATTACTGGAGTTCCCCCAGTTTTCCATCACCACCCTAGTAACCTTACTAGCAGACCTTGAGAAGGAAAGCTTCTACCTAATCCCTGGCTGCAGTCACCACATGCCAGCAACTGAAATCTTTGTTTTCCTCTGCCTTTACCCTTGCCTCCCATACCCCAACATGCTCCTAAGTTATTAAAAACAAACTCCAATTCAGGGTACCTGACTGGCTCAGTCAGAAGAGCATGCCACTCTTGATCTCGAGGTCATGAGTTTGAGCTCCATGTTGGGTGTAGAGATCACTTAAAAAACAAACTTTAAAAAAAAAAATCAGAGGGACGCCTGGGTGGCTCATTCGGTTAAGCATCAGACTCTTGATCTTGGCTCAGGTCATGATCTCAGGGTCGTGAGATTGAGCCTCTGCATCAGGCTCCACACTCAGAGGGGAGTCTGCTTGGGATTCTGTCTCTACCTCTCCTTCTGCCCCTCCTTCCTGCACTTCCTCTCTCAATCCTTCTCTCCTTTTCTCCCCCCCCACCCCCCCGCCAAATAAATAAATCTTTAAAAAAATTTTTTTAAATAATAAAACCAACCTCCAATTCTATGGAGAGATGCATTAATCACAGGTTTCCTCCAAAATGTATTACCTTACTCTTGTACCTACATCTTAAAGAATCTGGCTTTGGCTGAAATTAAGAAGATAGTATGAAAACAGGAATTCCAGTCTTTTAGCTGTAGACCTACTACTACTTCAAAGTCCTCAGGTCCTTGTGATCCTAAGGTTAGAACACCATTGGCTCAAGTAACTAGGCAAATCAGAAAACTGTTTTGACAAATAAGGAGGGCAGTATTTGTAGATATATTTGTTTCCCATCCAATATAGGCAGGACCACTCACCAGATGCCCTATCACATAAGCCAGAATACCAGGGAGTCTCAGAGATCACTCCGCCCCCAATGATGCCCTGGCCTAAAAAATTATATCTACCTAGCATCATGTGGAATTACAATACAATAGGGAAAGCAGAAGAATATTAAGTAGACCGATGCATGGCTGAGGTACAGAGCTAGCCAGGGCATCATTTGTTGAGATGAAAGCAAACAGAAGGATGGGAGGACAGATACTCTTTCCTAAGGACTTTCTATAGGTCTGAGAGAAGCCCATACATAACTGATGTACACCTGCCACAAGTAACTCTCCATTATCTGCAAAAATATCCTCCGCAAATACCTTCCCACGTACCCACACTTGTGAAACATGTACCCAGATCAAGAATGCGTTAATTCAACAAACACTTCCTGCGCATTGTTTATGTGCCATATACCAGGAGAGAGGGTGAGGATGCAGTGATGAACCAAACAATCATGGTTCCAGTCCTCACAGTTTAGGGGATAGTGAAGGTAAGAAGATATTAAACACATAATTACAATAGAGTTGATCACACTACTATGATTCAGAAAGTATAGGACAGACCCAGAAGGCCCAAAGGGTTCCTATTTGGGATTCTGCTCCCAATTCTAATGTGTGTGTTGGGGGTGGGGGATGTTCCTCCACACCACCAACAGGCAATGCTCCGGACATCAGCTGGGTGTCCTACCACTCAACTCAATTCTGATACTATCTAGCCGGAGATGACATCAGGTCTCCCAGGTTAAGGGTTCAGTCCCACAAGACTGCACCACACACACACACACACACACACACACACACACACACTTCAGACAGCAGAAGTGAGCACAGGTTGTTATCTGTGCTTCTGACCAGCAGGATAGAACAAGCCCCACCAACTCAGGATGCCAATTACAAGTCCAGGTTCTTACCTGTATATCTGATAGCTATAAATCAGAAATTCCCCTGACCTGCTCCTTCGGTCCCTTTAATTTGATAGAGCAGCTCTCAGAACTCAGGAAACCTGTGGTATCTCTCCCGATGGGATGGGGGCCCCCGAACGTGGGGCAATGATCAGGTGGAAGCCTGTGGCACGGGCGGTGAAAGAATTCACCCAAAACAGAACAAAGGAGATGGAAGTTTATTGAATACACCGGAAAGGAGCCACTGGCAGGACAGCAAAGGAAAAACTGTCTGCAACAAGGAAGTGGGTGGGGGCTGTATTGAAAGTGGGAAGGTGAGGAGGAGGTATGGCGCCATATGCAATCTTCCCTTGTCTGGCAACTGTGCCTGGTTGTAAGTAGCCCATTGGTCAGTTCGGGCTGGATATTTTGAGGTGGGTCACCTGATGGGCCTGTCTGGATTCAGCCAGGACTTGGCTGTGGGTCCTTTCTATATTCCATTGCTCAAGCCTGTTGTCTAAAAGCAGCCTCTACAAAACCCATTACTTCTAGATTATTGGTTTAGTATGAAGGAATTAAATTCAGAAACGGCCACATGGAATGGATGCACAGGGCAAGGTATGGGGAGAGGGCAGGGAGCCTTCCATGCACTCCCCGTGTGCCGCTCTCCCCAGTTCTCCACAAATTCAAGACCCCAGAAGCTCTCTAAACCCTGTCCTTCTGGGTTTTTATAGAGGCTTCTTTACATAGGCATGACTATGTAATTATTACATAGGCCAATTAAATCATTGGCCATTGGTGATGGATTCAACCTCCAGCTCCTCTCCTCTCCCTGGAAATCAGGGGGTGGGACTGAAAATTCCAATCTCCTATTCCAGGTTGATTCCCCCGGCAACCAGCCCCCATCCTAGGTGCATTCCAAAACTCACCTCCTTAACATAAGCCTAGTGGTAGTAGAAAGGGACTTGTTCCAAACAACAAAACACCCATTTCACCTTTATGGCTCTGAAAAGATTTCAGGAACTGAGGAAAGAGACCAAATATTATAATAAAAGATGCTCCCATTACCCTTATGTTCAGGAAATTCCAAGGGTTTTGACAGCTGTAAGCTAGGAACCCGGAACAAAAACCAAGTATTTATGAGAATTATATTTTGGTCATCTGTATGACCAAATATGTGTTTCCTTTTTTTTTTTTTTACAATTTTATTTTTAACTAATCTCTACACCCAACATGGGGCTTAAACTTCCAACCCCAAGATCAAGAGTCATATGCTCCACCAGCTGAGCAAGCCAGGCACCCCTATATTTCTTATAAATCACAATATCATAGTTCCCCTACTTATTCTTAATTTCCAAATGTTCCAGAAAATTGTCTCTATTGATAATATCATGTAGCTCTCCTTAAAGCTATGATTCATCTTGCTGTTAGCAGAATCATCTTCCTAAAACACAAATCTGGTCATGATACAAATTTATTTCAAATTCTTTGGTGCCTACCAAATATATTCTTTGGTTAGCTTGACAACCAACGACCTTCACAATTTGGCCACAATCTATTTTATTTTCATGTTCTGCCGTTTAGCACCAGATCTCTCTCAATCCACCATGCTAGCCCACACTAAACTACTCCCCAAAGATACTGTCAGGGAGTAAGACCTTCCTCTGCCCTATGGTTCTTCTAGCTCGACTTGGAATCATAGTGACATGAGACAAAGTACCAGGAAAAAATCAAATTTAATAGGCATACCTACGGGGGAGTCCACAAACACTTGGAAATTCCAAAAACAATTTTAGGCAAAACATGAAGCTTATCTGAGCTGAGGAGAGGGGTAAGGCCCTGAGGACTGTAAGAAGGCGAAAGGAAATACTTGGAAAAACCAGGTTTGCTCTATCATGCAGATAAGTTTCTTAGGTAAAGGGCAGTCTCAGTTAATAGCTCACTTCCTGATACAGGCTCCTTTCCAATGTAAATTTAGGCATCTGAGGGGGGGGGGCAGAGAGCTTTTCCTGAATCAGCTGGGCTTTGATCACTTTTAACTCAAAATAATCCTTAAGCCAAAGTGGCACCTTGTCTATGGCCATACCACCCTGAACGCGCCCGATCTCGTCCAAAGTGGCACCTTCTGGGCTGTCTCACCCTGCACCTCTTCAATACCATGTACTTTTATGTTTCCAGCCAATCCTATCTTGCTGGTGGTGGGGATTGGTCATTGCTGCTGTTGTTTTACTTTTTCCATTCAAATCTATCCTCAACACAATGAACATGATGTTGTAAATGCACATCTGACCATGTAATTTCCCAGTGGTTCCCCTGCATGTGCAGGATAAAATTCAAAATTTTTAACTTGCCATCCATGATCCAGCCTCCTCTGACTTCCCTAATTCCCCACCACTCTCTGCCTGGTATTTCATGCTCTGGCAACTCAAACTGCTTATAGTTCTCCACTTATATTTTTCTCTCTGACTCGCTGGTGCTCTTGCCTTTAAGAATGCCTCAGCACCCCCCTCCACCCCCTTCATCTGCCTAATTCCTACAGGTTCCTTAACACTCAGCTCAGATACCATTCCCTCCAGGAAATCTTCCCTGGTACCTTCTCAAGCATCTCTCCTACCTCCTCCTAGAATACAGAATGTAAAGTCCTATCACAGTTTGTCGTTCATTGTATTATAATTATATTTTTGTGTGCCAGTGAGCCCACGTGATTGTAGTTTTCTCTAAAGGGAGACACTGTGTCTCACCCCCGTGTATCCCCAAAGTCTAACACTATGTGGCACCCAATAGGCCTACAATAAATGCTTATTTATTAAATTAACAAATAGACTGTGTCCTCTCAATTGCTTGCCAAACAATCTCTCTGCCCCAATACAAAACTGAAGAAATGCCTTGGGAAAGGTGAAAAATCGGCTACAAACTCAGTCACAAACACATTTTGAGAAACCTTTCAAATTTGGTTAAGACTCTTTAGCATCGTGCGTATATAGCTTCTCTACCCAAATATTTGGCCAAGAGGACATCTTCACTGAGTGAACGGAGTGTTCTGATAAAGAACCATTTGTATTTTACATAATGCTTTATTGTGATTATCTGTTCATACGTGTCTCAAGGTTGTCAACAACCCTTGACAAAGAGTAAGCACTCAATAAATGTTTGTTGAATAAATATATAAGACATATACTCATTCTGTCTCCTCTACCAGAAATGCCCTTTCTCCCTCTCCTTTTCTACCTAAACAAATTATATCTGTCCTGCAGGGTTCAGCTCAAATGTCTACCTTTCTGACTCAGCAAAAAGCGGAAATAATCATTTCCTCCTCAGAACTACTGTAGTTCTTTATACATATAGTTCTCTTTTTTTAAGTAATCTCTAACCCCAATGTGGGGCTCGAAACCACAACCTCGAGATCAGAAGTCACATACTCCTCTGACTGAGCCAGCCAGGCACCCCTATACTTACAGTACTTGTAGCATCTACTACATGGTACTGTAGTTAGTTAAATTTAAGAACCATCACCCACTATTTGTGAATTCCTCAAGAGCAGGAACTTTATCTTATTTACATTTGTATCTCCGTGTAGATACCTAAAAATTGAAGGCCCTAATTAATAGTCTGTTAAATTAGATTGAAAGGGGGGTAACAGTAAGAATAAAAAGGAGGAGATATGTGTTATAACAACTGGTAAAGACCAAATCAAGAGAAATTTTTAAACAAAAGTAGTGAGAGGGGGTAAAAAAAAAGTAGGGAGAGGGGAGAAAGAAGTATGGAGAAAATCAAGGATGATTAAGGGTTTGAACCTGAAGGGCTAGAACAATTGAGTCATTTGAACCCAAATAACAGAAATAAGGAAATGAGTACCACGGATAGGTTTGGGCAGGTGTAGGCAAATTGGACTTTACATTCAATTTTGGACATGCTGAGTTTAAGGTTCCAGGAAATATCCAGCCAACATTTAAAACCTAAATCTTAATTTAAAATGCAAGAGAGGCAGGGTGCCTGGGTGGCTCAGTCATTTAAGCTTCCATTCTATTTTTTCTTTTTTTTTTTAAGATTTATTTATTTCAGAGAGAGGGGGTGGGGAAGGGGCAGAGGGGAAGCAGACTCCCCATTGAGCGCAGAGCCCCACTCTAGGTTCAACGCAGGGCTTGATGTCCAGACATGGAGATCATGACCTGAGCCAAAACCAGGAGTCCAATGCTTAACCGACTGAGCCACACAGGCGCCCCAAGCCTCTGACTCTTGATTTCGGTTCAGGTCATGATCTCAGCGTTGTGAGATCAAGCCCTACATGTTGGGTTCTGTGCTCAGCGGGGAGTCTGCTTCTCTCCCTCTGCCTGCCCCCCTGCGCTCTCTTTCTTTCTCTCTAAAATAAATGAATAAATTTTTTAAATAAAAAAATAAATCCAGTAAAATAAAATGCAAGAGAGGGGCGCCTGGGTGGCTCAGTCAGTAGAGTATGCAACCCTTGATCTCAGGGTCTTGAGTTCAAGCCCCATGTTGAGCCTAGAGCTTATTTAAAAATAATAATAATAATAATAAAATAAATTTTAAAAATACAATGCAAGAGTCATCTATGATTGGAGCTATCAGGATTAAGTGACAAGAAAAAATATCCACTTTCACCATATTGATCTTAGTAAAAAAATTAAAAGAAGGAAGAAAATTGAGTGCTAAATATTGGAAAGTAAGAGACAACTTATTTGCTGGTAATATGATGGCCTAACTTGAAAAGGTATAAAATAAAATAAAAACTAATAAAATTATAGGCGTCAAGATAAAACATGAATACACAAAATCAATTGCTTGCAGTATAATGATAATAACTAACTGAAAACGCAATGAAAAAAACATATTCATGACAACAGCAAAACTATAAAATACCTAGAAAAACTGTGTAAAATCGATATCAAGAAAACTATAAAACGTCACTGAAGCACATAAAAGAATATCTTTAAAGGTGGAAAAACAGGGACGCCTGGGGGCTCATTCAGTTAAGCGCCTGCCATCAGCTCATGAGCTCAGGTCATGATCCCAGAGTCCTGGGATGGAGTCCCGCCCATCAGGCTCCTTGCTCAACGGGGAACCTGCTTCTCCCTCTGCCTGCCACTCCCCCGCTCCTGTTCTCTCTCTCTCTGACGAATAAATAAATAAAATCTTAAAAAAAAAAAAAAAAATGGAAAAACAGGGGGGCCAGGCTGGCTCAGTCAGTAGAGCATGCAACTCTTGATCTTGGGGTCATGAGTTTGAGTCCCACACTGGGCATAGAGTTTACCTGAAACAAAACAAAAAAAGAAGCCTAAAGAAATTTTTGGAAATGCTAAAGTTAATTGTAGAATTCACCTGGAAGAGCATATCCCAGAAATTTTTTTTAAGATTTTATTTATTTATTTATTTATTTGACAGCGAGGGAGAGAGAAAGAGAGAGAGAGAGAGAGAGAGAACAAACACAAGCAGGGAAAGCAGCAGAGGGAGAGGGGGAAGTAGACTCCCCACTGAGCAGGGAGCCCGACACAGGGCTGTGGGAAGCCTGCTTCTCCCTCTCCCACTTCCCCTGCTTGTGTTCCCGCTCTTGCTGTGTCTCTCTCTATCAAATAAATAAATACAATCTTTAAAAAAAAATAGAATTTCCTCAAATCAATAGGAAACCATCCAACGAAAAAATAGGCAAACAGGTAATTCAAAGATGAAAAGTAGGAATTTCCAATAAGACATTTTTTTTAATATTTTTTTTTTTTAAGATTTTATTTATTTGTTTGAGAGCAAGAAAGAGTGAGAGAGAACAGGTGCATGCGTGTGTGAGTTGGGGGGATAGAGGGAGAGAGACCAGCAGACTCTGTGCTGAGCAAGGAGCCCGATGTGGGGCTCGATTCCAGGACTCTGAAATCATGACCTGAGCTGAAGTCGGTTGCTTAACTAACTGAGCCACCCAGGCACCCCACCAATAAGACATTTTTTAAAATTTTATTTAAGTAATCTCTATACCCAACATGGGGCTCGAACTCATGACCCCGAATCAAGAGTCACATGTTTCTCTCACTGAGCCAACCCATCCAATAAAGCATTTTTTTTTCATCTTTGAAAACTCATTTTATTATTATTCACTGTGGGATACTTGTAAATAACATTATTTAGAGTGATTTATGTGCTGGGTATTGTGGTAAGCATTTTTAAATGTTCAGCCTCACTAATAATGAAAACATGCAAATAGAAACAATGAGGCCTCTTCTTTTTACCATCACATTGGCAAAAACGAAAACAATCATGTAAACTAACTGGAATTTAAATAAAAACTAAAAAAAAGGAAAGAAAAAAGAAAAGAAAGAAAACAACAATCATGGGCTTGCTAATATCCAGTGGTACTTACAAAGGTGTGGAAAAATGGACTCTTCTAAACCCTATTGATGAGAGTGACTGTAAATTGCTTCAAACTTATCAGAAGGCAAATTACTGACTATTAAAGCCCTACAATAAATTCTGTTGAAATGTTCATTATAGGGGCAGCTGGGTGGCGTAGTCAGTTAAGCGTCACATCCGACTCCTGACTGCAGCTCAGGTCCTGATTTCAGGGTCATGGGATCGAGCCCCATGTTGGGCTCTGCGCTCAGCATGGAGTCTGCTAAAGTTTCTCTCTCCCTCTCTCTCTGCCCTTCCCCACCCCCCATGCTGCTCTCTCTTTTTCTAAAATAAATAATCTTTAAAAAAACACAAATAAAATGTTCATTATATATTAAGTTATCTATTTCAATTTTTCGTATGTATACCCACTCATCCAGCAGTTGCATAGTGTGCCTTCAGGGTCCTATTTCCTTTAGTCACAACAGCGATCCAAACCTCTTGTTTATCATAATTTATATCTTAATTCGCATACTGCACTCTTCCTCTTCTAAGATAACCAAAGCTCTCACTCTCCTTACCCTCCCAAATTCTTCTACTGTGTCCTCCGAAACTCAATTATTATCAACATTAAACTTTGCTAAACCTCAGCCTCTTCCCTAAATGTTTCCTTCCCCTTGTTGTTCTCACTAAAATCTCACACTTGGGGCGCCTGGGTGGCTCAGTCGTTAAGTGTCTGCCTTCGGCTCAGGTCATGATCCCAGGGTCCTGGGATCGAGCCCCGCATCGGGCTCCCTGCTCAGCAGAAAGACTGCTTCTCCCTCTCCCACTCCCCCTGCTTGTGTTCCCTCTCTCGCTGTGTCTCCCTCTCTGTCAAATAAATAAATAAATAAATCTTAATAAATAAATGAATGAATGAATGAATGAATAAAATCTCACACTTCCCTGAGCACACTGCTTTCCCCAAAGCCCTGTCAAGCGGAGGCTGTTTCTCTTCCACAGAAGTCACATGACTGGACTTGGACATAAAGTGCTCTCCTTGTTGCCCATTGTCCTCACGGCCATCTCCAGTTCGTTCCTCGTTCAAAATCACCCATCCCACACATTGTTGCTGTCATCTAGCCCTCAGTCACGATGACTTTGCCATCAGTCTGACATCTTGCTCTCCAAAGCCACTGCTGTCATTCGTGGTGACTTTGATATTCACACGACCATGATATTCACATGGATGATCACTGAATGCCTCTAGTCAATCAGTTCCTTGACCTGGTCACATCCAGCAATGTTTTTCTCCAGGCTACCTCAGCTGCCCACTTCTTCTGCCATAACCTAAACCTTGTAATGACTTTACCTGAACCACCTCTCCATGTAACACTGGAAACTGAAACACAATAGAGCAATGCCTTCAAAACTTGAAGGAAAACTACATCCAAACTAAAATTCTATACGTGGCCAAACCATTAATCAAGTGACACGGTAAATTAAAAACATTTCAAACAGGCAAGATCTCAAATAACCTCTGATGCCCCATCAGATGAAGATTCTCATCCCCCTTCTCCCAACGTGCACACACACAGAAGTGTTACGTTTGTTTTTCTTTTGTTTTGTTTTGTTTGCTTTTAA